>NW_025533918.1:0-147500 GCF_020615455.1 Coregonus clupeaformis | reverse complement strand
GGCCAAAGACATTTAATTTACTAGGCAGCCTGCTACAGCCAGTCAGAACAGGTAATAAGACGTATGGGGATATTGTGGAGATACTTATTAGTATATTGTTAGTATATTGTCAGGTTTGACAGCAGCTGAAAATATGTTGTCAACCACCACGCCTCATTGGATCAGCACTTTTATAGATACAGTTGAAGTCGGAAGTTTACATACACCTTAGCCAAATACATTTAAACTCAGTTTATCACAATTCCTGACATTTAATCCTAGTAGAAATTCCATGTCTTAGGTCAGTTATGATCACCACTTCATTTTAAGAATGTGAAATGTCAGAATAATAGTAGAGAGAATGATTTATTTCAGCTTTTATTTCTTTCATCACATTCCCAGTGGGTCAGAAGTTTACATACACTCAATTAGTATTTGGTAGCATTGCCTTTAAATTGTTTAACCCTCCCGTTGTCCTAGGGTCAAAATGACCCGCCACTGTGTTGAACCAACTTTATTAAATTTTTATATTTTTGGGATCATTTGTGAGAAGGAGGCAGTGAGACTTTAAAGAAAGTATAATTTTCTGGGTGTCTCTCCTCCCCGTGGACCAGGCCTCCATGTCTCTAGGCAGACACTCACTCCACTGCTTCAAAGTCCAACCTCTCTGCTCTTCACTTGGCTTGGCCCAGTCGAGACTCTTACTCCACTGCTCCAACGTCCAACCTCTCTCCTCTTCACGCTGCTTGGTCCAGTTATGGTGGGATCTTCTGTCACGTTCGTCGAAGGAGGAGGACCAAGGCTCAGCGTGGAATGCAAACATATTTATTTAATAAATAATTTACACGAACAAAACAACAAAATCGATACGTGACGTCCAAAGGTTACAATAAACACACGAACACGGAACACGGAACAAGATCCCACAAACCACTGTGGCAAACAGACTGAATAAATATGGTTCCCAATCAGAGACAACCAGCAACAGCTGACACTAGTTGCCTCTGATTGAGAACCACTCTGGTCAACATAGAAAACCAACAACTAGAACAGACAAAGGAAACTCACACCCTGACTCAACATACAAGTGTCCCCAGAGCCAGGGCGTGACAATACCATCACCCAACAGGGTTAGGGTTAGGACAACTGTCTATAATACAGACCCCTATCTGTTAATGTCCATGAACACAAACACACATTTCTAAAGTAACACGAATGCGCCACACACACACACACACACACACACACACACACACACATTGTCAAAGCAACTCTTTCTGAACTTTGGTGTCCCTGATTTCTGCTTCTGTAGAACTACAGCTGATATTTAATATGACCAAGTAAGTAATGATGGTGGTCTTTGACTTTGACTTCACTTGAATTAAGACGTATTCTTAGTCATATTATTCACAGCAGTCAACACTCACATTTTGTAAGTCCAGGTTTCATTGTGTTCTCTCCACCATGTTCCACACTGTAGCGGTAAGCAGAAGAACAGACAGTCATTGAGGGATACACCTTAACTCACACACACACACACACACACACACAGTCAGCATATAACTTTGTCCAAGTGGTGGTAAGGAACACTGTAAAACCACTCAGAGAGGTATTCATCTACAGGACTGGGACACTGTAAAACCACTCAGAGGTATTCATCTACAGGACTGAGACACTGTAAAACCACTCAGAGGTATTCATCTACAGGACTGGGACACTGTAAAACCACTCAGAGAGGTATTCATCTACAGGACTGGGACACTGTAAAACCACTCAGAGGTATTCATCTACAGGACTGAGACACTGTAAAACCACTCAGAGGTATTCATCTACAGGACTGGGACACTGTAAAACCACTCAGAGAGGTATTCATCTACAGGACTGAGACACTGTAAAACCACTCAGAGAGGTATTCATCTACAGGACTGGGACACTGTAAAACCACTCAGAGAGGTATTCATCTACAGGACTGGGACACTGTAGAACCACTCAGAGAGTTATTCATCTACAGGACTGAGACACTGTAAAACCACTCAGAGAGGTATTCATCTACAGGACTGGGACACTGTAAAACCACTCAGAGAGGTATTCATCTACAGGACTGAGACACTGTAGAACCACTCAGAGAGTTATTCATCTACAGGACTGAGACACTGTAAAACCACTCAGAGAGGTATTCATCTACAGGACTGGGACACTGTAAAACCACTCAGAGAGGTATTCATCTACAGGACTGGGACACTGTAAAACCACTCAGAGAGGTATTCATCTACAGGACTGAAACACTGTAAAATCACTCAGAGAGGTATTCATCTACAGGACTGAGACACTGTAGAACCACTCAGAGAGGTATTCATCTACAGGACTGAGACACTGTATAACCACTCAGAGAGGTATTCATCTACAGGACTGGGTGGGTATTATTAGTCTGTTCTGAGTAGAAATTGATATAAACAGTGATTAAAACACAAAAACAGCGAGTTTAGTGCCCAGATTCTGACACTTATCTCCAAGAAGATAATTCCCATTTATAGTTATTTTGATACTACACGCAAGGGGTTCTTCGTTTGTCCCCATAGGAAAACCCTTTTTTGTTTCAGGTAGAATCCTTGGGTGGTGAAAAAGGTTCTACTTAGAACCTTTTAGTGGTGAAAGGGTTCCACTTGTAACAAAAAAAAAATATTTTCAGAGGGTTCTCCTAAGAGGATAATTGAAGAACCGTTATGGTTCTAGGTAATGCCTTCTTTTCTAAGAGTGTAGTCTGAGCTTAATTTATAGAACATGACTTTTCCTGTTGATTCTTCTGCTCCAAGTCTTTCTCCAGTTCAGAGTTCTTCTGCTTCAAGTCTTCATAAGTTTTCTCTAGCTCAGAGTTCTTCTGCTTCAAGTCCTTAGAAGTTTTCTTTAATTCAGAGTTCTATATCGATGTTTCTGTTCTATTGCTCTAGCTCATATATCATCCTCAATAGTTTGTCAGAATTCTCCTCAGCAGAATCTTTTCCACTTTAATAACTTGCATCTTCATCTTTTTACAGAAGCTCCCCTGTTCCTCCTCCTCCTCCTCCTCAGTGTCACTTTCCTAAGCATGACACACGCAGTTCACAGTTTAGTTTCTCTAACTGAAATACAAAGAAATGGTTTATCAAATAGGAGTATTTATCAAATTGGGGTATTGTCAATGGCATTCAGGAACGTTAAATAACAGAAAATTACCTCGAGTTATCTTTGTCTTTCCAGCGATGCCATGGTGGCCTTTGTGTCCCCCCGTCTCCAGTGACCTCGACCAGGATGTGTGTTTGCATTGTTGGGACGGTGTGGTGTCGCCTGACGTGGCTCTCACAGGAGGAGGCAGTGTAGCTCAAACAGTCTAATGTCTCTTCAAGCCTCTGGGCTGGTTAGATATCAGTCAGACAGTCTAATGTCTCTTCAAGCCTCTGGGCTGGTTAGATATCAGTCAGACAGTCTAATGTCTCTTCAAGCCTCTGAGCTGGTTAGATATCAGTCAGACAGTCTAATGTCTCTTCAAGCCTCTGGGCTGGTTAGATATCAGTCAGACAGTCTAATGTCTCTTCAAGCCTCTGGGCTGGTTAGATATCAGTCAGACAGTCTTCAAGCCTCTGGGCTGGTTAGATATCAGTCAGACAGTCTAATGTCTCTTCAAGCCTCTGGGCTGGTTAGATATCAGTCAGACAGTTTAATGTCTCTTCAAGCCTCTGGGCTGGTTAGATATCAGTCAGACAGTCTAATGTCTCTTCAAGCCTCTGGGCTGGTTAGATATCAGTCAGAAAGTCTAATGTCTCTTCAAGCCTCTGGGCTGGTTATATATCAGTCAGACAATCTAATGTCTCTTCAAGCCTCTGGGCTGGTTAGATATCAGTCAGACAGTCTAATGTCTCTTCAAGCCTCTGGGCTGGTTAGATATCAGTCAGACAGTCTAATGTCTCTTCAAGCCTCTGGGCTGGTTAGATATCAGTCAGACAGTCTAATGTCTCTTCAAGCCTCTGGGCTGGTTAGATATCAGTCAGACAGTCTAATGTCTCTTCAAGCCTCTGGGCTGGTTAGATATCAGTCAGACAGTCTAATGTCTCTTCAAGCCTCTGAGCTGGTTAGATATCAGTCAGACAGTCTAATGTCTCTTCAAGCCTCTGGGCTGGTTAGATATCAGTCAGACAGTCTAATGTCTCTTCAAGCCTCTGGGCTGGTTAGGATATCAGTCAGACAGTCTAATGTCTCTTCAAGCCTCTGAGCTGGTTAGATATCAGTCAGACAGTCTAATGTCTCTTCAAGCCTCTGGGCTGGTTAGATATCAGTCAGGAGGAGGCAGTGCAGGTCAGACAGTCTGGTCAGTCAGTAACGCAATCTAGTGGAAACAGACATTAAACATTTATATTATGGCTGTACACTATTGGCTGGTTTCCCATAAAACTGATTAAGCCTTGTCCTATAAAGTAGAAACAATGTTGATTCAACCAGTTCATGTCCTTTGGGAACTGTCAAATCGCAAGAATTTCCATCGGTGTCCGTGTTGCTGAATCCGCTTGTTTTTAGTGAGTGCATACATTTTTCATACTCCGCTTGTAGGCTACTTGACTGTTTGTTTGTTTACCTATCATGTGGCAAAGTCACTACTGACCATATCAACTGCGATGGTTGGCTATAGCTACAGTATATATATATTTGGGAGCAGGATAACGTTCAGTGGTTGGCTATAGCTACAGTATACAGTGGGGGAAAAAAGTATTTAGTCAGCCACCAATTGTGCAAGTTCTCCCACGTAAAAAGATGAGAGAGGCCTGTAATTTTCATCATTGGTACACGTCAACTATGCAGACAAAATGAGAAAAGAAAATCCAGAAAATCACATTGTAGGATTTTTTATGAATTTATTTGCAAATTATGGTGGAAAATAAGTATTTGATCAATAACAAAAGTTTCAATATACTTTGTTATATACCCTTTGTTGGCATTGACACAGGTCAAACGTTTTCTGTAAGTCTTCACAAGGTTTTCACACACTGTTGCTGGTATTTTGGCCCATTCCTCCATGCAGATCTCCTCTAGACCAATGATGTTTTGGGGCTGTCGCTGGGCAACATGGACTTTCAACTCCCTCCAAAGATTTTCTATGGGGTTGAGATCTGGAGACTGGTTAGGCCACTCCAGGACCTTGAAATGCTTCTTACGAAGCCACTCCTTCGTTGCCCGGACGGTGTGTTTGGGATCATTGTCATGCTGAAAGACCCAGCCACGTTTCATCTTCAATGCCCTTGCTGATAGAAGGAGGTTTTCACTCAAAATCTCACGATACATGGCCCCATTCATTCTTTCCTTTACACGGATCAGTCGTCCTGGTCCCTTTGCAGAAAAACAGCCCCAAAGCATGATGTTTCCACCCCCATGCTTCACAGTAGGTATGGTGTTCTTTGGATGCAACTCAGCATTCGTTGTCCTCCAAACACGACGAGTTGAGTTTTTACCAAAAAGTTCTATTTTGGTTTCTTCTGAACATATGACATTCTCCCAATCCTCTTCTGGATCATCCAAATGCACTCTAGCAAACTTCAGACGGGCCTGGACATGTACTGGCATAAGAAGGGGGACACGTCTGCACTGCAGGATTTGAGTCCCTGGCAGCGTAGTGTGTTACAGATGGTAGGCTTTGTTACTTTGGTCCCAGCTCTCTGCAGGTCATTCACTAGGTCCCCCCGTGTGGTTCTGGGATTTTTGCTCACCGTTCTTGTGATCATTTTGACCCCACGGGGTGAGATCTTGCGTGGAGCCCCAGATCGAGGGAGATTATCAGTGGTCTTGTATGTCTTCCATTTCCTAATAATTGCTCCCACAGTTGATTTCTTCAAACCAAGCTGCTTACCTATTGCATATTCAGTCTTCCCAGCCTGGTGCAGGTCTACAATTTTGTTTCTGGTGTCCTTTGACAGCTCTTTGGTCTTGGCCATATTGGTGTTTGGAGTGTGACTGTTTGAGGTTGTGGACAGGTGTCTTTTATTCTGATAACAAGTTCAAACAGGTGCCATTAATACAGGTAACGAGTGGAGGACAGAGGAGCCTCTTAAAGAAGAAGTTACAGGTCTGTGAGAGCCAGAAATCTTGCTTGTTTGTAGGTGACCAAATACTTATTTTCCACCATAATTTGCAAATAAATTCAATAAAAATCCTACAATGTGATTTTCTGGATTTTTTTCACTCAATTTGTCTGTCATAGTTGACGTGTACCTATGATGAAAATTACAGGTCTCTCTCATCTTTTTAAGTGGGAGAACTTGCACAATTGGTGGCTGACTAAATAATTTTTTCCCCCACTGTGTATATATGGGAGCAGGATAACTTTCAGTGGTTGGCTATAGCTACAGTATATATACATGGGAGCAGGATAACGTTCAGTGGTTGCTATAGCTACAGTATATATATATTTGGGAGCAGGATGACGTTCAGTGGTTGGCTATAGCTACAGTATATATATTTGGGAGCAGGATAACGTTCAGTGGTTGGCTATAGCTAGAGTATATATATATTTGGGAGCAGGATAAAGTTCAGTGGTTGGCTTTAGCTACAGTATATATATTAGGAGCAGGATAACGTTCAGTGGTTGGCTATAGCTACAGTATATATATTTGGGAGCAGGATAACGTTCAGTGGTTGGCTATAGCTACAGTTTATATATTTGGGAGCAGGATAACGTTCAGTGGTTGGCTATAGCTACATTATATATATATTTGGGAGCAGGATAACATTCAGTGGTTGGCTATAGCTACAGTATATATATATTTGGGAGCAGGATAACGTTCAGTGGTTGGCTATAGCTACAGTATATATATATTTGGGAGCAGGATAATGTTCAGTGGTTGGCTATAGCTACAGTATATATTTTAGGGAGCAGGATAACGTTTAGTGGTTGGCTATAGCTACAGTATATATATATGGGAGCAGGATAACGTTCAGTGGTTGGCTATAGCTACAGTATATATATATATGGGAGCAGGATAATGTTCAGTGGTTGGCTATAGCTACAGTATATATATATGGGAGCAGGATAACGTTCAGTGGTTGGCTATAGATACAGTATATATATATGGGAGCAGGATAACGTTCAGTGGTTGGCTATAGCTACAGTATATATATATATATGGGAGCAGGATAACGTTCAGAGGTTGGCTATAGCTACAGTATATATATATTTGGGAGCAGGATAATGTTCAGTGGTTGGCTATAGCTACAGTATATATATGTGGGAGCAGGATAACGTTCAGTGGTTGGCTATAGCTACAGTATATATATGTTAGGGAGCAGGATAACGTTCAGTGGTTGGCTATAGCTACAGTATATATATTTGAGAGCAGGATAACCTTCAGTGGTTGGCTATAGCTACAGTATATATATATTTGGGAGCAGGATAATGTTCAGTGGTTGACAATAGCTACAGTATATATATTTGGGAGCAGGATAACGTTCAGTGGTTGGCTATAGCTACAGTATATATATTTGGGGGCAGGATAACGTTCAGTGGTTGGCTATAGCTACAGTATATATATATATATATATATATATATATATATATATATATATATATATATATATATATATATATATTATATATTTGGGAGCAGGATAACTTTCAGTGGTTGGCTATAGCTACAGTATATATATTTGGGAGCAGGATAACGTTCAGTGGTTGGCTATAGCTACAGTATATATATATATATATATATATATATATATATATATATATATATATTTATATATATATATATATATATATATATATATATATATATATATATATATATATAAATATATATATATATATATATATTTGGGAGCAGGATAACTTTCAGTGGTTGGCTATAGCTACAGTATATATATTTTGGAGCAGGATAACGTTCAGTGGTTGGCTATAGCTACAGTATATATATATATATATGGGAGCAGGATTATGTTCAGTGGTTGGCTATAGCTACAGTATATATATATGGGAGCAGGATAACGTTCAGTGGTTGGCTATAGATACAGTATATATATATGGGAGCAGGATAACGTTCAGTGGTTGGCTATAGCTACAGTATATATATATATGGGAGCAGGATAACGTTCAGAGGTTGGCTATAGCTACAGTATATATATATTTGGGAGCAGGATAATGTTCAGTGGTTGGCTATAGCTACAGTATATATATGTGGGAGCAGGATAACGTTCAGTGGTTGGCTATAGCTACAGTAGATATATTTGGGAGCAGGATAACGTTCAGTGGTTGGCTATAGCTACAGTATATATATGTTAGGGAGCAGGATAACGTTCAGTGGTTGGCTATAGCTACAGTATATATATTTGAGAGCAGGATAACGTTCAGTGGTTGGCTATAGCTACAGTATATATATATTTGGGAGCAGGATAATGTTCAGTGGTTGACAATAGCTACAGTATATATATTTGGGAGCAGGATAACGTTCAGTGGTTGGCTATAGCTACAGTATATATATTTGGGGGCAGGATAACATTCAGTGGTTGGCTATAGCTACAGTATATATATATATATATATATATATATATATATATATATATATATTTTGGGAGCAGGATAACTTTCAGTGGTTGGCTATAGCTACAGTATATATATTTGGGAGCAGGATAATGTTCAGTGGTTGGCTATAGCTACAGTATATATATATATATATATATATATATATATATATATATATATATATATATATATATATATATATATTTTTGGGAGCAGGATAACTTTCAGTGGTTGGCTATAGCTACAGTATATATATTTGGGAGCAGGATAACGTTCAGTGGTTGGCTATAGCTACAATATATATATTTGGGAGCAGGATAACGTTCAGTGGTTGGCTATAGATACAGTATATATATTTGGGAGCAGGATAACGTTCAGTGGTTGGCTATAGCTACAGTATATATACATGCTGGACACACACACACACACACACACACACACAATGGACACACACAGGAGACACACACACTGGACACACAAACACTAGACACACACTGGACACACACACACACACTGGACACACACACACATATTGGGCACACACACCCACACTGGACACACACACACACTCTGTATACACACACACACTGGACACCCACTCACACATCTTCCTATAATAGTGAAGACCTTGATACAGGACCTTCAAATGAGGACCATCATTTCTGATAGAATTGGGAACAAACAGACTCCTCATTCAATCACTAAGTGTCCAACAAACACAGACATCACTTCAACACCTGATAAACTCCAATGAACAAATAGACATGCAGGGCACCAGTCTAGTGAGGACCAGTGGTTGCTAGGCAGTTTCTGGATCCCAGGTTCCAGAACAGCTTCTATCCCAGTTCTATCTGCCTGTTAAATCAAGCAACCTAAACTGTTTCCATCATACTTTTAGAACATGACTGAACATTTTTTCCTTTTATGATCTTACAACTTTGCATGTTTTATTGATGTTCTTATGATATATTTTACTGTTTGTGTGTACGTACCACACAGGAGGTTGGTGGGACCTTAGTTGGGGAGGACAGGCTTGTAATGGCTGGAGCGGATTGAGTGGAATGGTATCGGATACATCAAATACATGGTTTCCATGGTTTCCATGTGTTTGATGCCATTTAATTGGCTCCGTTCCAGCCATTATTATGAGCCGTCCTCCCCTCAGCAGCCTCCACTGGTATGTACTGTCCTATATGAGCTCCAACAAGGAATTACAATGGATGTATTACTTTTAATACCTGCAAATGGCAAATAAACTACTTGAACTCCTTATGAGTGTCTGCAGCCGACTAGGCTGTTGCCGTCTGACAAGATGCCATCTGACATTACAGGAATATTCTGCAAATGTTGATGAATCCACCCAAAGCAACATGCAGTCTTTCCACTAGACTCCCATGAAGTTATAGTGGGACGTTATGAGTTGACGTTGAGGTAACATACTCAGAACATAGTGCACTTGTTTTATATTGTTTTAGATGTATCCTCTGTTTAAACATTTAAACTTTTATGTTGAAAAACAAATTGTACAATTGTATATGGACATATGCTCCATAACTGTACAATTGTACATGGATATATTGTACTTTTCATAATAAAAAGCATGTTAATTGTCAAAACAATTTCGTTATCGATTTTACATTGTCCTCTCCCAGTCACAGGTTGACGTTTTGTCATGAATTTTGCCCTGGAGGCAGAACTGCGCGATTTCCTCTAGATATGACAGCTGCATAGTCAAAATTGGCTATATCGTAAACATTTGTGGAAAATACTTGTGTTTTATGGTCTTAATTTAAGGTGAGGATTAGCAGTGAGGTTAAGGTTAGCATTAAAATCAGATATTATTACTTTATGCCTGTGCCAGCTAGTGACTACTTTGCAGAACTGCCTCCAGGGCAAGATTCATGACAATAAATGGCAACCTGCCTCCCAGTCATCCCCTCCCTATCTCTACAAGGCTGCAGAACATGCAAGCTAGTGATGCGGGGTTGTCTCATAACCCACAGTCCCCAGGCGGGTGGGTGGCAGGCAGGTTCAATACAGAGAAAACAATAGACTACATAAGAAAATCCATCAATGGATCATTATTGTGCAATTTACACTAAGTGGACAAAACATTAAGGACACCTGCTCTTTCCATGACAGACTGAGCAGGTGAATCCAGGGGAAAGCTATGATCCCTTATTGATGTCACTTGTAGATGAAGGGGACGGGACAGGTTAAAGAAGGATGTTTAAGCCTGGAGACAATTGAGACATGGATTGTGTGTGTGTGCCATTCAGAGGGTGAATGGGCAAGACAAAATATTGAAGTGCCTTTGAACGGGGTATGGTAGTAGGTGCCAGGCGCACCGGTTTGTGTCAAGAACTGCAACGTTGCTGGGTTTTTCACGTTCATGGTACACCACACAAAGGACATCCAGCCAACTTGACACAATAATTGTCTCCTGAGTGGCGCAGTGGTCTAAGGCACTGCATCGCAGTGCTAACTGTGCCACTAGAGATCCTGGTTCGAATCCAGGCTCTGTCGCGACCGGGAGACTCATGGACGGCGCACAGTTGTCCAGGGTACGGGAGGGAATGGCCGGCAGGGATGTAGCTCAGTTGATAGAGCATGGCGTTTGCAACGCCAGTGTTGTGGGTTCGTTTCCCACGGGGGGCCAGTATAAAAAATATATGTATTCACTAACTGTAAGTCGCTCTGGATAAGAGCGTCTGCTAAATGACTAAAATGTAATTGGCGTCAACATGGGCCAGCATCCCTGTGGAACGCTTTCAACACCTTGTAGAGTCCATGTCCCGACGAATTGAGGCTGTTCTGAGGGCAAAAGCGGAGAGGTAACTCAATATTAGGAAGGTGTTTGATATAACGTCTTTTGATACAGCATTTATTAATGTCTTTAAAGTCATCAGCTGTAGGTGAGAGAGAGGAGAAGGACAAGCCATGTGTTGTGTCGGTCACGGATGGGGGCCAGAAGGTCGGCGTGCCAAGATAGATTAGGGGCCACTGTTGCTAATCTTAGAAAAGAGTATGTGATGGAATGGCCTGGCTAGGTGCCACACGATACTATGTCTGGGGATCCTATTGTAGGAGATGAGTGACACTCAATAATGGTTGGCAACTGTGGGATGGAAGTAGCTCGGAGAGCATTATATAAACTGAGAGGTTTTCTATGGAAGTCATTCAGATGACAAGAGGCTAAGCCCGTACCGCTTGTCATTGAATCCAGTACTGTAACCATTAAATAACAATGAATCAACTCTCCATCTAAGTGGTCGACTACTCTCTTCCATCCTGAAGTACCGAGATACCAGAGAAACTGGTCATAACAGTGTTGTGAATATTTAGTCCACTCAGTGTATAACCTGTAGCTACACTGTGCAGTTAGCACCTTAACAGACGGCCCCTGTCTTTATCAGCATCATAAAAGATGACAGTATTTCAACCACATCAAATATGCATCCAAGCCAAAGACTAATGACACAGGAGTGGTATCTGCTTCTACACTATAGGAACCTTTTCAAGTGGTTATGAGAGGTCATATTATTTCATATGAGTCTGCCATAAAACAAAAGGGAATGGCATGTGACTGGAGGAGATCGCCTGCCCAACATCCTCTATTCTGACCAACAGAGACAAATCCAGTCCCTTTGAACTACCGAGATCTGTCCAGCAGGGTTGCCCACTCAGTCCTCTGCTCTTCGCTGTCTCCCTTGAACCCCTGGCGATACAAATAAGGGATCATCCTAATATCCAAGGTCTTAAAGTAGGAAACATAGAAAGCATCATTTTGTTATATGCAGACGATGTGCTTTTATACCTCTCAGACCCAGTAGCCTCTGTCCCTAACCTACTAGACTTAATCAATTCATTTAGCAAACAATCTGGAAATTCAATAAATTGGGGAAAAAGTGACCTCATATGTATCTCAGATAATTTTACAACAAGTGAGCTAGAGAGGATACCATTTAAAGTGGTGCATGATCACTTAACTTATCTGGGTCTAAACATACCTAGAAACCCAAAGCTCATCTGTAAATAGTATTTTTCTCCAACTACACATAGGCCTCTATTGGTCATCTCAAGGAGACCTGGGGTAAAGAGTATTGTTCTCGAACTAACAGAGACCTCTACTGGTCATCTCAAGGAGACCTGGGGGTAAAGAGTATTTTTCTCCAACTACACAGAGGCCTCTCTACTGGTTGAATAATAATGAAGCTAGGTAAATTCAATTCAAAATAATATAGCTAGTAACTTCAAAATTCTTACAGCTGAAATACACTGCCGTTTTCTTTGTGAACATGGTGAGATGGAGGAAGCCGCATCCACATGTAGAGTTGTGGGGAGGAGGGGACACGTTTCCCAAATAGACACTGGCTTCAGGTTTAAATTCCCCCCACTAATGATCCTTGTTAGGTTTGGGGGAGGGGAAGCTGATCCTAGATCTGTATCTAGGGGAAACTTCACCCCAGCAAAGAGAGATGGGGGAAGGGGAGGAGAGAGAGCGTTGCTCTCAGGATTGACAGATCATGTACAAAATCTACCAGTAGGAAATTGGTGTCAGAATATAATATCTGACCTTTAGCAGTTCTAATGTCTTCATTTGTTGATTGATTGTTGATGTCTAGTTTCACAGGTGAGATGGTGTTGATGAAGAGCATCCATCCGTTTTAGTACTGCATTAATGGTAATGCATTCATAGACATATAGTTGATACTGGTGGTCCTACCCATCCCCCACTTCACTCCATTAACCCTACACTTGCTGCTCACATGGTGGTTTGTCTAAATGCATCTGACTTTAGGTCAGTTTTTAAGGTTCAGAAGGTAAAGATTGTGTTAGGCTGTGTCAGGAGCACTAGTGGTAGTGCTGCCGCTCCCAGATCACACATTGCCCTATATAAGTATATACTGTAGCAAGCTGAACCCAACACCTACCAATTACCACCTTCTGATCTCTTGGTGTAATGGATAACCTGTTGGCTTGATAATCGCTGGACCCGGGTTCGAGTCCCGGTTGGAGCTATCCCTTAATTCGTTACATTGGTGTCAAAAGTGGGATAGTGCCTGTGAGGCCATCAAAGAGGCGTGTACACGTGAGAGACTTGCTATAAAGAAGTGTGGGGGCATGCTTTCCCCAAGGAAGGGGGTAATGTAGCGACCTTAATCCAACACCTAGCCACAACATCGAGAGGTTCGGACCTCTTGGCGTAGCGCTTGTTGGGTTCTGACTTCTAAACATGAAATAGACTTATTCATGTCACTGAGGGAGAGAGGGGAATGTATAACGTTTCCATTCTGTCAGGATATGTTATTGTTAGCCATCAGGGATCCTATGGGAGGAGAAGAGACACAGTCTGGTACAAGTCAACATGACAGCCGTGAGTTGGGGAGGAGTGAGCAATTTGGGCAGAGGTCAGGTTAGATGAAGTGAGGAAGAACATATATCACTAATCTTCTGGATAGCAACAGAGGTGTATTGGCTGTTCAGATGTGGAAGGAGGGGCTCAGCATAGGAGGAAGGGTTAAATACCAGTGCTTGTGTGAATATGTTCTTTGTCTTATGCAGCTGTATGATCCAGTGGGTGAATAAACTTGGTTTGAGCTTTACTAAACGTCCCTGAGTTTTACTAGGTTCATTTAGAACCTAACACGCTTAAGGTGTTGGCTTGACAGTTGATGGACCCAGGTTCAAAACCTGTTTGGGGCTACCCCCTGAATTCACTACAATATATTTGTTTGCCTACGGGCAGGGAGACCTGGGTTTGAGACGAAAGGGGCATTACACCGTTGCTGTTTGTAAAAAACACTACATTGGTGGAAGCAGTGGAATGGTGCCTTGGGAGAGGTGTGCACATTTCATGGGCGGGATCTGTACCCAGGTGTCCCATGGGAAAAAACAGTGTCTTGACCATTAGACCAAGAGGTAATGAATGCCCTCTTGAGCTGAGGGTGACACTGATTTTGAAGTTGAAGGCAGGACTACCTCATTACCAGATCATGAGACAGACTCATGTTTTCTACACACATGGGATAGTGTAAAAGGAACTTTGCCTAGGAAGCCCATGCTAGAAGTGTTAGGAGGTGGAAGTTAGAGAATTAGTCCAGTAACTGAAAGGTCACTGGTTTGAGTCCTGAGCTAGACAACAAAATGTGGGATTTGATCTGAACTGGCAGATCTGTGACCAATCCCTTTCAGAAAGACAAATTCCATTTGTTCCCTGTAACATGGACTAATAAAGTTGTACTGTACTGTGCTGTGCTGCACTTTATTGAACAGAACCTGAGAGTCCAGCATGTCAGGGGATGGGGTGGGGGGGGGGGGGGGGGTGAGAGCAGCAGTGAGGGATGGGTAGCTAGTCCTTGATTGGCTGTAGACCTGGGAGCCACAACTGCCAAGAGAAATTCAATCTACCCTTTTTATCAGCCAAGCCAACATAATGTTTTACACACCATTTTTGTGGACTGTTAATGTTTATATTTAAAATCAACACTGAGTTTTTCATGTTATTATCGTATCTGAAGATTATGCCTTTGTTAAATGTTTTTCATGACGAAATGGAATGTTGGTTGTTCAGGCCAGAGGGGGGATGTTTTATGATGTTATTTGAAATGTGCCGCTTGGAGGGTGACGCCCGAGGGGAGACTGGTGATTGGCCAGAAGAGGGGGTAACCCTTATTTTGGTATTGTCTATATAAGAAGGGTTTTAGACAATAAACCCCAGAGCGGTTATTATAATTCGAGGCAACTGCTCTCCAGACAACGCGTGTCTGTAAACTCATGCTGAAGCTTGTGGTCTGAATAAACCTTATGATCAATGTTCAGTATGAGCAGACTCCTTTTGTTGACAGCAATAATGACCACCATTCATCATATACGACAGAATGGCGAGCTTGCCAGGAGGGATGATGCAGTCCTTCTTTGCTGCATTTGGAGTTGCCCAGCTAACTCAAGCTGACTTTGATTTGGTGTCACAGTTCCCTCAGCCAGAACCCAAAAGCAGACCAGGACAAGGAGAGTTGAACGAAGGTGAGGGTTTATTAGATACGACAAAAGGTGCAGTATAATCCAGGGACAGAGCGGGCGGCGTGGTTGAGTAGTTGGGGGTGCAGTACTGGGTCCAGTGATGGCTCGGCGGCCGCCGACCATCAGGCAGAGGTGGGGTGAAGGTTCCGGACGTGTGACTGCAGGTGGAACAAAAACGGAGGTAAGAACACAAAAACTCCACAAAGTACAAAATAACAAAACTCACGCTAGAACACTCTAAACTGATACACAGAACACCTACTGTTCATGGCTAACGATCCGGCAGGAACTGGATGTTGGGCCAGAGCCTAAGAAGGGTGCTGATTAGGCCCAGGTGTGCAGATTGCTAATGGGAAGCAGGTGCGAAACCAGAGCGCTCCCCGGAGCGTTCCCCGAACCCTCGGGAAACTGGAGATTACGACCAGGACCCGACTCAGACAGCCGGGATCGTTACAGTACCCCCTCCGACAACGCCACCGGGCGGACTCCCGGAGCGCCAGGATGGAGGCGGTAAAAGTCCCTGATGAGATCCGCGTCTAGGACCTGTCGCCGCGGAATCCAACTCCTCTCTTCAGGACCATACCCCTCCCAGTCCACGAGATACTGGAAACCCCGGCCCCGCCGTCTGGAATCCATAATGCGACGCACCGTGTAGGCAGGACCACCTCCGATCATCCGAGGAGGAGGAGGAGGAGGCGGAGGAGGCAACAGAGGACTGAGGAAGACAGGCTTGAGGCAGGAGACATGAAAGGTGGGATGGACTCTGAGCGTCCTCGGTAGTTTGAGTCGCACTGCCACTGGATTGATCACCTTCTCCACCACAAACGGACCAATAAACTTCGGTAACAACTTCCTAGACTCAGTCCGTAACGGAAGATCCCGTGTGGCCAACCAAACCCTATCTCCGATGGTATAGGTGGGAGCGGGGATCCGCGACGATTCGCCTGGAGCTGATACCGGTCCGAACCTCTAAGGAGTGCCTTTCTGGCCCGATGCCAGGTCCGGTGGCAACGCCGAATATGGGCCTGAACAGAAGGCACTGAGAGCTCCTTCTCCTGAGAAGGGAACAGGGAGGTTGGTAGCCATACAGGCACTGGAAGGGAGACATCCCAGTGGCAGATGTAGGGAGAGTATTGTGGGCATACTCAACCCAAGGCAACTGAGAGGCCCAGGAGGTGGGGTTGGAAGAGACCAGACAGCGTAGCGTGGATTCCATCCTCTGGTTGGCTCTCTCCGCCTGACCATTGGATTGGGGGTGAAAACCAGATGTGAGACTGACTGTAGCTCCAATGGCCAAACAGAAGGACTTCCAGACAGCAGAGGTAAACTGAGGGCCACGGTCGGAAAACGATATCACTGGGCAAACCGTGGACCCTGAAAACCTCCTAACCAGGATCTCGGACGTCTCCGAGGCAGAGGGAAGCTTGGCAATAGGCACAAAGTGGGCGAACTTGCTGAATCTGTCCACGATAGTCAGAACGACCGTGTTCCCCTCAGAAGCGGGCAACCCCGTGACGAAGTCCAGGGCCAGATGCGACCATGGACGCCGGGGAATAGGAAGGGGGTGAAGTAGTCCAGAGCTGGGCCGATTGGTACTCTTATTCTGCGCACACACTGGACAGGCAGCAACAAAACCCCGAGTATCTCGGCCATGGCAGGCCACCAAAACGTCTGCGAAGAAACGCCATAGTCCGAGCCACGCCCGGGGTGACAAGCCATCTTGCTGGCGTGGGACCATTTGAGGACAGCAGGACGAACCGACTCAGGCACAAACAACCGACCGGGTGGACCGTTACCGGGACCGGGCTGAGTCCGAAGGGCCGCCAGCACCTCCTCCTCAATCTTCCACATCACTGCTCCCAAGACGCAGTTCCGGGGAGAATAGTCTCGGTCTTGGACCCACTCTCCTCCGTCTTGGAGAACATCCGGGACAAGGCGTCCGCCTTGCCGTTCTTAGATCCAGGTCGGAACGTCAGGGCAAACTTGAATCGTCCGAAAAACAACGCCCACCTGGCCTGACGGGGAGTTGAGACGTTTAGCCGATTGCACGTAAGCAAGATTCTTGTGGTCAGTCCAGACAATAAACGGTTGCTCCGCCCCCCTCCAACCAGTGGCGCCACTCCTCCAAGGCAAGTTTCACCGCGAGAAGCTCCCGGTTACCCACATCGTAATTCCTCTCTGCAGGCGAAAGGCGACGAGAGTAGTAGGCGCAGGGATGGAGTTTACTGTCCGTGGAGCATCGCTGCGACAGGATGGCGCCAACTCCCACATCAGACGCGTCCACTTCAACGCACGCAACTGACGGGCCGTGTCCGGTTGAGAGAGAATCGGTGCGTTGGTGAATCGCCTCTTCAAATCCAGAAACGCTCGATCCGCCTCCGGATTCCACTTGAAGGTCCTGATACTGGAAGTCAAGGCAGTTAATGGAGCGGCCACACGGCTGTAATCCCGGATGAATCTGCGGTAGAAATTCGCAAACCCCAAAAAATCTCTGGAGTTGCAATCTCGTACCGGGCTGGACCCATTCCAGAACCGCTCTAACCTTCTCCTGATCCATCCTAATCTCACCCCTGGAGATGATGTACCCGAGAAAGGATGTAGTGTGGGCGTGAAACTCGCACTTCTCGGCCTTCACGAACAGACGATTCTCCAACAATCGCTGCAGAACCTGCCGGACATGCTGGACGTGGTCGGAAGGTTCCTTCGAGAAGATCAGAATGTCATCCAGGTAAACAAACACGAAGAGACCGATCATATCTCTCAGGACGTCGTTCACCATACTCTGGAATACCGCTGGAGCATTGGTCAGTCCAAACGGCATCACCTGATACTCGAAGTGACCCATCGGTGTATTGAAACCCGTCAACCACTCGTCCCCTCTCTGATCCGGACCAGGTGATACGCATTGCGTAGGTCTAGCTTGGTGAACACCGTAGCACCCTGTAAGGAGTCGAAGGCAGAACTCATCAAGGGCAGGGGATACTTGTTCTTGACCGTGATGTCATTCAACCCCCCGATAATCAATACACGGTCGAAGAGAGCCATCCTTCTTTCCCACAAAGAAGAATCCTGCCCCCAGGGGTGATGACGAGGGACGAACGAGACCAGCAGCTAGGGACTCCTTGATGTAGGTCTCCAACGCCTGCACGTTCAGGTCGGGAGATACTGTATAACCTTCCCTTGGGGTAGACAGCTCCAGGAACCAGGTTGATGGCACAATCATATGGTCGGTGGGGAGGAAGTGACAGAGCCTTCTGCTTACTGAAAACTTCCCCCAAATCGTGATATGTCCTCGGGAACCAGGGACAAATCTGGGGGTTTAGCCTCAATCACCTGACTGGGAACCGAATGGGGGCAGGCAGTCTTGAGACAGTTAGCATGACAATCAAGGCTCCAACTCGTTACCTTGCCCGTCACCCAATCGAACGTGGGATTGTGTTCCTTCAGCCAGGGGTATCCAAGGACCAGAGGAACATGGGAAGACGGCAGAATGAAAAAATGAAATCATCTCCGAATGATTCCCCGACAACCGCATCTTAACCGGGGTTCAGTCCTCATCGTGATACGTGCCAGACTACTGCCGTTCAGAGTGGTCGCTTCAATGGCTTCCGGCAATTGCTCCTTGGAAAGCCCCAGCTGTTCCACCAACTCGGCATCAAGAAAGCTTCCATCGGCACCTGAATCGATAAAGCGTTAAGCGCTAAGCTCTGATTCCTGTTCACAAGGGTAGCCGGAAGCGGGAGTCTGACAGAGGTACTGAGAGAGTTGAAACTGGCTCGCTAAAAGTCCTCCCAACTTTAGCGAGCCGGGCAGTTTGACGACCGCCGGGAACAGGTGGAGATGTAATGTCCCGAGCGACCACAGTAGAGGCAGCAGTTGGTCTTACGTCTATGTTGACGCTCCTCCTTGGTTAACCCGCGCCGCCCCCTTGCATGGGTTCAGAATCGGGAGAGAGGTCCTCTCCACTAATCCTTAGTGGTGGAGAATGATCGACGTGTTCTGGTCCACCACCCGACCCGACTGGGAACTGAGAAGCTGATCGATTGGACGGACCCCATTGCTTCTCCCTCCTTCGCTCTCGGACTCGATTATCCACCCCGAATAGACAAGGCTACCAAGCTGTCCAGGTCACTAGGCTCGGATAGGAGATCAACTCATCCTTGAGCTGCTCCGACAGGCCCTGGTAAAAGGCCGCTTGCAAAGACTCCTCGTTCCACCCACTCTCCACAGCCAACGCTCTTGAACTCGATCACGAAGTCGGCCACGCTGCGAGTTCCTTGGTGAAGAGAAAACAGACGCCTAGCTTCGTCCCTCCCTCGGACGGAATGGTCGAAGAGCTTCCTCATCTCGGCCGTGAACCCCTGGTATGAAGCCATGCAGGGATCCTGTCGTTCCCAAACGGCTGAAGCCCACTCCAGCGCTCGACCACGCAGCAACTCAATCAAAAAGGCTATCCTAGCCTTGTCAGTGGCATAAGAGTAGGGCTGTAGATCGAACACTAATCCACACTGCATAAGGAAGGAACGGCATCTTCCCAGCTCCCCTCATATTTATCCGGCGTCGGAACCTTGGGCTCACGGAGGGACACAACTTCAGAGCGGCAGGCGAGATGGGTGAAACCGGTAGTGAGTCCTCCACCGGACACTGGCGTTGGTTCTGGACCTCCGTCAGGCCGGTAGAAAGGTTCCGAACTGACAACGCGATCTCCTGTAGTACCATGCTATGATGGCCCAACATCTTCTCCTGCTGGGTAATGGCATGGCGAACAGAGTCCAGGTCCGCTGGGTTCATATTTGGCCGGATCGTTCTGTCACAGTTCCCCTCAGCCAGAACCCAAAAGCAGACCAGGACAAGGAGAGTTGAACGAAGGTGAGGGGTTTATTAGATACTGACAAAAGGTGCAGTATAATCCAGGGACAGAGCCGGGCGGCGTGGTTGAGTAGTTGGGGGTGCAGTACTGGGTCCAGTGATGGCTCGGGCAGCCGCCGACCATCAGGCAGAGGTGGGGTGAAGGTTCCGGACGTGTGACTGCAGGTGGAACAAAAACGGAGGTAAGAACACAAAAACTCCACAAAGTACAAAATAACAAAACTCACGCTAGAACACTCTAAACTGATACACAGAACACCTACTGTTCATGGCTAACGATCCGGCAGGAACTGGATGTTGGGCCAGAGCCTAAGAAGGGTGCTGATTAGGCCCAGGTGTGCAGATTGCTAATGGGAAGCAGGTGCGGAAACCAGAGCGCTCCCCGGAGCGTTCCCGAACCCTCGGGAAACTGGAGATTACGACCAGGACCCGACTCAGACAGCCGGGATCGTTACATTTGGAGTCATGACCCGACTAAACACAGCTAAGTTGTTGGTTTTGTTACTGCTTATGTACACTGGAGGAATGTACCCTTACGACCGTGTTTCGGTATGGCGTTATGGCTGTTAACTGGGAGTCTGAACGAAAAATATTCTAAATTTGGTTGATGTGTAAACGCTGTTTACAACAATGGATTGTACAAATGGATTGGTAGAGAATAATGTTGGAATACGTATGCATTTTTAGGGCACCGTGAATACGGATAAGACCTCTTGATCGAGGCGATTCTTTAGGAATGGGCCACAAATCCGGGACTTAGTTAGATTGGGTCAGGTTGATTCCTTAAGCGGGAATTATGAAGTGAATGGTTCTATTTATGTTATACTTCTTCTATAGCCGACGGGAGATATGTTGGGGATAACCGCTTGATATGAGATTCATCTTTCAAGGCAGCATAAAGTTAGACGGAGATATTACTGATAGACAATGATTTGGCCACGGTGCAGGATATTGATTTGTGTAGTAGGCCGCAGTTAGCTGGAGGCTAAAGCTCATTCTTGATTGGTTCAGGTCACGTGGTACTTCAGGCTAAGGCTAACGGCTAATGCTAACGGCTAAATGTGTTTTGTGTCACCGTGTACCTCAGGCTAATGCTAACTGCTAATGCTAATTGTGTTGTGTGCTACATGCTAACGTATCCTTAGAGATTCCGTTGTGACGGGTGAAAGTCTCTTAAACTTGTCACTGTCTGTAAGTCAGGTTGTATGTTTTGTGAGCGCTGTTAAATGTTGGTTGACTAGGAGGGGAACGAAAGGTACAGCTGGACTGTTATCCATTTAGTGGAGGTGAAAACGGGTTTTTGAATGGATGTGCGCATGCGTTTAATTTTGCGACACTACACTACAGAAAGGGGAGTTTATGGCACGAGATTAGGAAGCGTTTTGTTTTACGGCACTAAACGACACCACGAGGGATGCTAAAACTCAAGCATGAGGTTAAAATGATATTTGCGCATGCGTGGGATTCTGCAAAACAACACATTGGTTAAACTGCAGGGGAGACAGAGGAACACAGACGACGGAACAAATACGCATAATGAGATTTTAACACGAATCTTATAAGTTTAAACGGCGGTGGGTTAAGATGAAACTTGTTTTGGGACCTATTGAATTTATAAATTAAATATATGATAATGGATTATAATGGATTGAATTAAATAATTAAATAACGGATTAAAATAATGTTTTTTTGAGCGATCTATTTAGTTCTGAGTTTAGTCTTAGAGTGAATAATGTAGAAACGAATGAATATTGAATGGTTGGAAATACTCAGTGATGGCATTAACTACTAAAAGCTGTTCTTGTGTCTTTGTCCCTTGTCATGAGAGACAGGAGAGAGGGGAGCGAGGAGATACAGGAAGTGATCACGTGACGCGGCAGAGGATCAAGTCATAAAAAGGTTACTGTTACAAGATATGTGATGTTATGACGATTTTACATAGACTTGGCAAATACTATTTCATTAAAAATTGCATTTTGGATGCTCTGTGTATCACTGGGGGTTTGATGGGAATTGGAGTAATGATAGGGTTAGAGGCTTTGTTTTTGGGATTGCTTTGAAGTTGACTAATTTACTTGCATTTGATGGGTTGTGGTAATATACTCAACACTAATTGATAAATGGGTGACATAGGAATAAAAATTGGTTTTAATTATTCATGATTTTTAATTGATTTATTTCAATTTATTTGGAGTTGTTAGGGTTATATTAATAATTTAAGGGGGTAAGCCTTAGGATATACAGTCTAGAATAATATAGTTCACAATAAAGGAATTTAAAAGGGTTGATATAGGGGAAAATTGACTAAAATAGTAATTATTTAACTAAAGTAGTGTTAAGAGAAACTAATGGCAGAATAGATAGAGAACAAGCAGAAACGACGATGAAGATGAATCCAGAAGACGGAAGAAAATGAGATGTCTGGAACGTGAAGGAGAAGAGGATGATGAAGATGAGAGTGATTGATGAGAGGTCATGGGTGGAGGTGACTCTGTGATCAGAGGGAAGTGGCAAGAGAGGAAAGAAGAAATGGATACTAGAGATTTGATCTCTGATGAAAGTTGAAGGTACAAGAGCAAAGAAGAAATGGAGAAGTGGAAGAAGTAACACGACTGGATGAAGACCTCAAGAATTGAAGGAGAAGAATAATACAGTGAGGCCAAAGGAAAGGCCACTGGTAAGAAGATGATATTTCAAGAACAGAACTTAGAAGATAACCTTTTGAAGAATACTGATAGGTCCACAACGCAGAAGAACCGGACGAAGAAAACTCCAATCAAATACAACTTATAACTGGTGGTGGAGAAGAAGAAAAGAAGTGTTGGTTATGAAGAATCAGAGTGAATCAAATCAACAATCACTGTTACAGCTTCAACTGAACAATATCAAATGCAATTGTATCAGTCAAGGGGGGTATCAGGTGTTATATCCACAGCCAAGGTCTGGACAGACACAGAATTGGAGAGGAAGAGAAAATAGCCAACAATTGAAGTAAAAACAACTGACCATTAGAAGTGATAGTGAATAGGGGAAAAACTTATCTGGGTTCAGTCTAAAGAGGTTAAACATATCACTCTGTAAAATAAACTAATTAGGTTAGGATAGGGATTGGAAGTAGTAAAACAGTTTAAATACTCTTAGGGAATCAATTGAGCTCTGCTATAGAAGTCAAATAGGAATTAAAAAGAGACAATATACCAATGACATTGTGGGAAGAGATGCATGGTGTAAATTGGAAGTGTTCAATCAGAGGCACACTAGACGACTGACTGTCTGGTAGAATATTTTAAGAAGTAGGGTTTTTTGGGAATCATTTGCTTAAAAGATAATATCATAGGAAGGATGATAATGTATTAGATTGCCTGTTGGACAATCTGTCTGGGAAAATAAACTTAATAGAGTGACTGTTATTCTGGGTTACATCCTTACACCAAGAGATTTGAGGTTAGGCTAAAAGGTGTTTAGTCGTTTTGCCAAGTCTGTGTGTAATGAGTCAGAAGCAGGTGGGGAACTTTCCCAATCACATAGTCTAAACATTTGGTGGTAGGGGATTTTGTGAAAATCAGGGGAAAAGGTTTTAAATGTTATGAGAGAAAAGATTAGATTAAAATAAGTTAGGAGCAGATGCATTGAGAAAGTATGTGTTGCTGAATGATTTGAGGGTGATTGAGTATCTATATTTACAGTTTCCAGCAGGGAGATCAAGGTCATTATAGGTGTATTTTGTGTAATCAAAAGTTTGAAAGTCAGGGATTTAGAGATAGGACTGAGATTTGGGGAAAAAGTGACACTAGTGGTGATGGATGGAAGTACAAGGAAAGAGTTCAAAGTCTTAGGGGAAAACTGGGGGAAAACTAGGAGTAAATAAGGACATTAACACTTCAGTCTATTAGAACAACAGGGAGAAGCAATTTAACTCTTTCAACATTGATAGGTATTAAAGTCATAAATATATTGCATTTGATTATAAGGAACCAATACAGCACCAATTTTAGGGGAAAAATACTTATTAGGGTTTAGGATGGGGACGTTTTTCCCATATGGAGAGATAATTATGGAGAATAAGTATTGTTATCAGGACCAGGAGTAAAAGGGTATAGTTTAGAAGAGGGTTAGGAGTGACTGTTCACTTATGTTGCGTAATGTTATAGAGAAAGGTTAGGGAGAATATATGTGTACTTATCTAGTGCAAGCATTAGAAGTTGTTCCGGTTAAGAATTATGGGTTAAAGGGTTATGTAATTCGTAAAGTGATGCCTATAATGGAAGATTTGAAATCTGTTGAAGCTTCCGCAGTCACCGAAGGAGTTCAGGAAGAGTAGATTACAGTCACTCCAACAGTAGATAAGACACAGAGGATAATGGGAATGGGAACTTTTGCACTAGAAGTAATTAGGGGTTGATACAGCAGCTAAATCAACTACTTTAAGGGTAACTTTGGAAGGGATTAATGATACGATGTAGGGAGTATGACATCGACAACAACTTTTCTGAAATTAATGACTTAGGAGTTTATGTTACGGATGGAGAGGGCTGTCAATGATAGTACGAATAGGATTAAAATAGGAGAGCAGATAGAAACAATATAGATTAATCTGAAATGGAGAATATAGATTCATCATGGAAGCTGCAGGATGGGGTCTTTTGATTTTGATGACAGAGGGGGGGGGGTATCTGATCAGTACTGCTCGTTCCTCTGTTGTGAAAATTAGAGATAGATTAACTCATTCTGTAAGGTCAGTGAGGAATCTTGAGGGTTGATGTCTGTTGGGGGTGCCAGCCCAAGACGTGTTAGACGGTCGCGCGGCCTCTATCAGGTGTGGGTAAGTCTTATGCTTTGGCATGACTGTGGTATCGGCAACAGTCATTGACAGATAAAATAATGTAGTTGTCAGAACAGTAGGGTTTAAGTGTTCTTGGGTAAATGGATTACCCTATGGGAATTGTTAGATGTAAAGTCAGGTAACAGTGGAAACCTGAAGTATTCAGGTGAACCAGTGAGGATAAAAGTTGTTGTTGTTCTAATAAAACATATGAGGTAAGGGGTATGTTTATGGGAATATCAGAGTGTGATGAGTAGAGGATAACCTTGGATAAGTATGACCTTAAGGGTAGTAATGACAAATAATAGGTTACTTTTTATATATATCAGGTAGTAAGAAGAGCAGGACTTTGATGGTTAAAAGATTAGCTTTTGACTGACAATGTGACTATGGGAATTTTAGAGATATTTGGTGGGTTTGTGATGATAGAGTATATTCTTACCCTATGGGGGATAGGATGTTGTTACAGGTCAACGTTTAAGCTTCCATATGAGGTTTTTACTATTAAAAGAGGAGTAGCACCGAACACAGATCGATTTGAAACTAGAGTTCAAAATAGGATGAAAAGGGACATGTCATAGTCTTCGAGCCTATCATTGAAGGATAAGGTAAGGGAGAAGGGGGGGACTTCATTCATGGTATGGTGTAACATTTGGGAAGATAATATTGATAAATATTAGTTATACTTTGAGTCCAGATAGTTCAGATAATATCACTGGGGTTATAGATGCATTATAAGGGATGCATTTGAAAGGATTTGGTTGCAAGATCAATTAGGCCCAGTAGGGGCAGTGATGGGTCAGATTTTAGTTTCAGCTTTGATAACACTGTGTGATGTTTGTAATTTGTTACTGACCTTTGAGGAAGCTATGATATTGAGATAGGTTGGAGAGTGATTCCTGGAGACAACACTCAGATGCCGGTGTTGACTGTTCCTGATCTGGATAAAGATGGATGGACTACTGATGGATAAATATCATTTTTTTATGAGTTGATTATTTTTCAAAAAATTTTTCAATAGTAGGGTGATGTTGGTATGATTTATGAATCAAGGGGGGGATAGGTTAATGTGATTCATACATCATTTATAGGTCATTTTTTATATTCTTAAATTGATGTTGAGGTTTAATTTGAAAATGTTGTTTTGCAAAAGATACTGTTTGGTCGTTTATTTTCTTGTCATTCCAGAAGCATTTGGGAGAACATGTGGAGATTGGAATACTCAAACAAAGACAATATGAAGGGACAATATGACTGGAGGAGATGAAACAAGGAGGGTGTGACTGATTCCATCATCAACAAGTCCATTGGAAGAGGACACTACAGGAGATGAAGTGTAGTGGACTACATTCCAGTGTTGGCAATGAAATATAGACATGTGTAATACATAATTGTGTCATATTTTTAGGTATTAATTTTGGTAGAATGATGTTTGATGTTATTGACTACATGTAAGGATCTTAGATGTTTTTGTTTATTTCGGTGAATGTTTAGGGACAGAGAGGCTAGGAAGGGAGAGTTTCATTGTCCGTCCTATGGGTTGACCAGCCGTACAATGAATGTTTATGGATAGGATTTTGTTTGCAGGGCTTACATGTGTATTTAATTACATCATAGTTTCAAATGCATTTACATGGTTAATGAGGTTATCTGGAGTACCGACGGTGGTTGCCTGGGGCAGAGGGACCGTGAGAGAATTTTACTGTCTTGATTGATATGGATGGATGGCTGCTGGACAGTTTTTCGCTCTTACACTCATTTTTACATTTACATTTTAGTCATTTAGCAGACGCTCTTATCCAGAGCGACTTACAGGAGCAATTGGGGTTAAGTGCCTTGCTCAAGGGCACATTAACGTCATTTAGCAGACGCTCTTAGCCAGAGCGACTCACAAATTGGTGCGTTTACCCTATAGCCAGTGGGATAACCACTTTACAATTTGGGGGTTAGAAGGATTACTTTGTCCTATCCCAGGTATTCCTTAAAGAGGTGGGGTTTCAAATGTCTCCGGAAGGTGGTGAGTGACTCCGCTGTGGGGGGGGGGGGTAGAAGGATTACTTTATCCTATCCCAGGTATTCCTTAAAGAGGTGGGGTTTCAAATGTCTCCGGAAGGGGGTGAGCGACTCCGCTGTGTGTGTGTGTGGGGGGGGGGGGTGGGGGGGTAGAAGGATTACTTTATCCTATCCCAGGTATTCCTTAAAGAGGTGGGGTTTCAAATGTCTCCGGAAGGTGGTGAGTGACTCCGCTGTCCTGGCGTCGTGAAGGAGCTTGTTCCACCATTGGGGTGCCAGAGCAGCGAACAGTTTTGCCTGGGCTGAGCGGGAACTATGCTTCCTCGCAGAGGAAGAGGAGCCAGCAGGCCAGAGGTGGATGAACGCAATGCCCTCGTTTGGGTGTAGGGACTGATCAGAGCCTGAAGGTACAGAGGTGCCGTTCCCCTCACTGCTCCATAGGCAAGCACCATGGTCTTGTAGCGGATGCGAGCTTCAACTGGAAGCCAGTGGAGTGTGCGGAGGAGAGGGTGACGTGAGAGAACTTGGGAAGGTTGAACACCAGACGGGCTGCGGCATTCTGGATGAGTTGTAGGGGTTTAATGGCACAGGCAGGGAGGCCAGCCAACAGCGAGTTGCAATAGTCCAGACGGGAGATGACAAGTGCCTGGATTAGGACCTGTGCCGCTTCCTGTGTAAGGCAGGGTCGTACTCTCCGAATGTTGTAGAGCATGAACCTGCAGGATCGGGTCACCGCCTTGAGTGTTGGCGGAGAGCGAGGGTGTTGTCCAGGGTCACGCCTAGGCTCTTCGCACTCTGGGAGGAGGACACAGCGGAGTTGTCAACCGTGATGGCGAGATCATGGAGCGGGCAGTCCTTCCCCGGGAGGAAGAGCAGCTCCGTCTTGCCAGGAGTTCAGCTTGAGGTGGTGATCCGTCATCCATACTGATATGTCTGCCAGACATGCAGAGATGCGATTCGCCACCTGGTTATCAGAAGGGGGAAAGGAGAAGATTAGTTGTGTATCGTCAGCGTAGCAATGATATGAAAGGCCATGTGAGGATTGACAGAGCCAAGTGACTTGGTGTATAGGGAGAAAAGGAGAGGGCCTAGAACTGAGCCCTGGGGGACACCAGTGGTGAGAGCACGTGGTGCGGAGACAACTTCTCGCCACGCCACTTGGTAGGAACGACCGGTCAGGTAGGACGCCAATCCAGAGTGAGCCGCGCCGGGGAAATGCCCAGCTCGGAGGGGTGGAGAGGAGGATCTGATGTTCACAGTATCAAAGGCAGCAGACAGGTCTAGAAGGACAAGAGCAGAGGAGGGTTCTTTAGCAGTACGGAGAGTCTCCGTGACACAGAGAAGAGCAGTCTCAGTTGAATGACCAGTCCTGAAACCTGATTGGTTTGGATCAAGAAGGTCATTCTGAGAGTGATAGCAAGAGGATTGGCTAAAGACGGCACGCTCAATAGTTTTGGACAGAAAAGAAAGAAGGGATACTGGTCTGTAGTTGTTGACATCAGTGGGGTCGAGTGTTGGTTTTTGAGAAGGGAGCAACTCTCGCTCTCTTGAAGACGGAAGGGACATGGCCAGCGGTCAAGGATGAGTTGATCAGCGAGGTGAGGTAGGGGAGAAGGTCACGGAGATGGTCTGGAGAAGGGAGGAGGGGATGGGGTCAAGCGGGCAGGTTGTTGGGCGGCCTGCAGTCACAAGTCGCAGGATTTTATCTGGAGAGAGAGGGAGAAAGAAGTCAAAGCATAGGGTAGGGCAGTGTGAGCAGGACCAGCAGTGTCATTAGACTTAACAAACGAGGATCGGATGTCGGTCAACCTTCTTTTTCAAAGTGGTTGACGAAGTCATCCCACAGAGAGAGAGGAGGGGGGTGGGGGGGGGAGGATTCAGGAGGGAGGAAAATGTGGCAAAAGAGCTTCCTAGGGTTAGAGGCAGATGCTTGGAATTTAGAGTGGTAGAAGGTGGCTTTAGCAGCAGAAACAGATGAAGAAAATGTAGAGAGGAGGGGAGTGAAAAGATGCCAGGTCGGCAGGGAGTTTAGTTTTCTTCCATTTCCGCTCCGCTGCCCGGAGCTCTGTTCTGTGATCTCGCAATGAGTCATCAAGCCACGGAGCTGGAGGGGAGGACCGAGCCGGCCGGGAGGATGGGGACACAGAGAGTCAAAGGATGCAGAAAGGGAGGAGAGAGGAGGGTTGAGGAGGCAGAATCAGGAGATTGGAGGGAGAAGGATTGAGCAGAGGGAAGAGATGATAGGATGGAAGAGGAGAGAGTAGTGGGAGAGAGAGAGCGAAGGTTGCGGCGGCGCATTACCATCTGTGTAGGGGCAGAGTGAGTAGTGTGGGAGGAGAGCGGAGAAAAGGAAACAAAGTAGTGGTCGGGAGACATGGAGGAGTTGCAGTGAGATTAGTAGAGGAGCAGCATCTAGTGAATATGAGGTCAAGCGTATTGCCTGCCTTGTGAGTAGGGGGGACGGTGAGAGGGTGAGGTCAAAAGAGGAGAGGAGTGGAAAGAAGGAGGCAGAGAGAAATGAGTCAAATGTGGACATAGGGAGGTTGAAATCCCCCAAAACTGTGAGGCGCGAGCCATCCTCAGGGAAGGAACTTATCAAGGCGTCAAGCTCATTGATGAACTCTCCAAGGAACCTGGAGGGCGATAGATGACAAGGATATTAAGCTTAAATGGGCTAGTGACTGTGACAGCATGGAATTCAAATGAGGAGATAGACAGATGGGTTAGGGGAAAAATTGAGAATGTCCACTTGGGAGAAATGAGGATTCCTGTACCACCACCCCTCTGACCAGATGCTCTGGGGTATGCGAGAACACATGGTCAGACGAGGAAGAGCAGTAGGAGTAGCAGTGTTTTCAGTGGTGATCCATGTTTCCGTCCAGCGCCAGGAAGTCGAGGGACTGGAGGTTGGCATAGGCTGGATGAGTCAGCTTTGTTGGCAGCAGAACGGCAGTTCCAGAGGCTGCCTGCGACCTGGAACTCCACGTGGGTGGTGCGTGCAGGGACCACCAGGTTAGAGAGGCAGCAGCCACGCGGTGTGGTGCGTTTGTGTAGCCTGTGCAGAGAGGAGAGAACAGGGATAGGCAGAGGCATAGTTGACAGGCTGTAGCAAATGGCTACAAAAATGCAGAGGAGATCGGAATGAAATGAGCTAAGCATCTGGGAGGCGGAGAGAGCAGGGCCTCCCTCACCAAAAACTTCTACCACAGAAACTAAAATTGTTTCACTGAACCACCCGAACAAAAACTCTCCCAACTTCCACCTTTAGAGATCAGAATTGTTGTGAACCACAGCGGTTCAATGTTTAAAGGAATAGACTCAACCCACTTTATTCAACTATGACACCATAGCTAACTAGCAAGCTAGCATCCAATAACAATAACACACCGTATAGCACCAACCCTTGGTCACAACAAACCACCAATAGTGTGATAACACACTAAACAGATCATTCGTGTCTGTGTCAAGTTCCTTTCATGACGCAGCAATGATTAGACGTTGGCTAGCTAGGACAAGTATATTGTATTTAGCTACTACCGTACAGTTAGCTGGTCGTGCTGGGTAGCTAGCAATGGCCACTGTGTTGACTTTGTTTGAAGAACGGCTAGCTGGCTAGCTTCATGCTACACCCGGCACACAATGGCTATTGTGTTGACTCTGACTCTGTTCGAAAAAGCGGCTAGGTAGCTCGCTTCGTGCTACAGCCGGCACTGCCAAGACACAGAAACTACCCACAACAGCCCACGATGCCTAGCTATGACGCCGTAGCTAACTTGCAGGCTAGCATCCATTAACACACAATTTAGCATCAATACTTGGTTACAACAAACTGCCAAGAGTGTGTTAGCACACTAAACAGATAATTCAAGTCCGTGTCTAGTTCCTTTCATAACGCATAACGCAGCAAAAATTAAACGATGGCTAGGACTACATTAACATTGGAAACAGCTCTCAGCGTTGCTAATCGATACCAGTAGCTACCCGCTAGCTAGCTAACACACTAAACAGATAATTCATGACCGTGTCTAGTTCCTTTCATAACGCAGCAAAGAAATTAAACGTTGGCTAACTAGCACATTAGAAGGCACATTAACATTGGAAACCACTCTCCACCATTGCACTAAACAGATAATTACCAATAAACGTTACCAGTAGCTACCCGCTAGCTAGCTAGCCTCGTGCTTCGCCGGTCTCTGCCGTAACAATACTTAACCAATACGTAAACAATACTTACCTACAATAATTGCCTACGGAAACCTACAATAACTACCTAAATAACTACATAAATACACTACCTACCTACGATCTAAATACATGGTTTAAGCTTTACTCAACACCATATGAGAAGCCAAGCTTACCTCCTGCTAGAGAAAACACAACCTCACCCGACGAACACAACCTCAAGAGATTTCTTCATATGTCATAGTAATGTATTTACACTCCATAGAGATTTCTTCACTCCATAGAGATTTCTTCATATGTCATAGTAATGTATTTACACTCCATAGAGATTTCTTCATATGTCATCGTAATGTATTCACACTTCATAAACAGGTATTTCATAGAAAGGTATTTACACTCTAGAGGAGAATGTGTTTGGTTTAATGTTAAAGATACTCAATGAGATAAATGGTTAATAGTCATAATCTTATTCTGTTTGTTTTCGAGGCGTTTATTTCGTCTCGAAAGGAATATCGTATCTGAAGATTATGCCTTTGTTAAATGTTTTTCATGACGAAATGGAATGTTGGTTGTTCAGGCCAGAGGGGGATGTTTTATGATGTTATTTGAAATGTGCCGCTTGGAGGGTGACGCTCGAGGAGACTGGTGATTGGCCAGAAGAGGGGTAACCCTTATTTTGGTATTGTCTATATAAGAAGGGTTTTAGACAATAAACCCCAGAGCGGTTATTATAATTCGAGGCAACTGCTCTCCAGACAACGCGTGTCTGTAAACTCATGCTGAAGCTTGTGGTCTGAATAAACCTTATGATCAATGTTCAGTATGAGCAGACTCCTTTTGTTGACAGCAATAATGACCACCATTCATCATATACGACATTATAATCTGTTATTTATCAAATCTGATGGTAAGATATTGAAACCATATACAATATGCACTAGAAATGGTTGTAATGAAAACCTGAGACACTCCTATAGACCTATGGAATTATGAGGAGGGGAAAATTATGTATTTCTGAAAGATATCAAGTAATTTAGGATTTGAAGTCAATTCTTGCGTAGGAAACTGCAGTCTGGTTTGTTTGTCTGAGTGAACAGAGCAGTTGGGGGAAGGGAATACACATACAATGTTTCAATCTCCAACTGTCTTGTTTCACAGACTCCTGTGAGAGAGAATATAGTAGACGGTTGCTGTCAAAAAGTGATTGGGGAGTTTTCCTGTGTCCTGTGTTTATGACCTTTTAAGGACATCCTGTCCGGATGTTCTCTTCACTATTTAGGGTGTGCTTATGTAACTTGATAGTGCAGCTGTTTCTTTGAAGTAAAGCACATTGATGGGGAATATATGATCTATTATGCTGTGAGAGAAAGATCACATATTTACCTGATTTGTTAAATATTAATAGTTAACAATTAATATGATTAACAATAGTAGAGACATTTCTTAACTACCAATGCTGTGCTTTTCGTAAGGATGGTTCCCTCTAGCTCCCTGCAGCTGGTCTGGGCGTGTAGTCAAGGACATGGGATAGAGATCAACTGGAGGAACAGGTAGACCTGTATTGTTTCAATTTCTCGTTGCTTCCACACAGCCACAAGAAGAAAACATGGTGGCTCCTGATCTGCCAGGGAGGGGCATGCTTGTATGAAAAGCAGAGATTGTTTTGGACAATTTGCAGAACTTATGAAGAGCTATACAAATCCTTTTGACTCTGTATTAACTTCTGCCTGCAATTGCATAACTAAAGATATTTTACATATACTCAGAAGCCGTTGTCTGTGTCATTTTCGAAAGTTTAAAGTTTGTTTAAGAATAAGAGAATATCAGCACTGTGCAAAGAACCCTCTACAACATGTTTGAAATAAAAAGTAATGGCCTGTTGATTGATGTGTCGTGTACTGACCTAGTTGAACTTAAAGTTTGAACTGTTTGAAAAATTTGAAACAGTTGGGAATTTTTGTAGTGAACTTATGGAGCTGCTGTGTAGTGAGCTTGTGACCCCTTGTAGAATGAAAAAGTAATTTCTGGGTAGGTCTGCCTGAGTATAAGTAAGTGTTAGACTAGTCCTGTGAACACTACGAGCGACAAGAAACCTCAAGAGAGATGAACCACAGAAAACTCCAGAAAACACGTCTCCTAGACCAATTCTAGGTGTGTTGTGTCCTTCATGTCTGGGCCACAAGGACAAAACCATCGATGCCATTCTTTGTGATGCACCTGATTGATTTAATGGTGGGATTGATATGAGTGGAGGCCAACCGGACGATTCAACAGTGAAGATTTTCACACACAGCTGTCTCAACAACCTTTTTCAGCCAAAAACCGGGAGTTTTTCTGCTGCGTTTCGCATGAGGGAATGGCTTAAGATAAGACTTGCTCTATGTCAGATCTAAAAGGCCCTGAATGGAACATCCCTGCCTGGGTACGCACTGGAAGAGGAAGTCTGTGGGCCAGATGATTTGAAAGTCATACGAAACTCTTCAGTAGCGTAGAGTCCAGACTCCAAAGTGACAATTTTAGGTTGTTCTGAATTCAATAGCGCAAATGCCACCCAATCTGTTAGTTCGTATGTATTTTCAAACGCATTGCACAGAGGTCAACTATTTTGTGCCTGTCTTTAGCTTCAAGTGGCGAGATTGGTTTAAGGTGCTTGATATGATGAAACAAGTGCAACAGTTTTTCCACCATCGTGAACATTTACGAAGATGGTCCCTTCTGTCCTCAAGACAAAACTTGAGCTTATTGGCAAGAAGGTTGATCTATCATCGAAAAGAAAACATGCGAAACCTTGAAGGCCATGGAGAGCCTGGTGGAAGAGGCAACGTCTGAGTCCCTCACAGCTTGAAGACCGGGATTTGGAGACTGATGGGGGTGTCGGGTTACAAAAGGCCCCTGAAAAGGAGAAAAATGCTGATTATTATAATAATTATACATTTAAACATGTTTATGATCCATATAAAGGTTTAGTAGTAAACATTAGTGTCATAGTTTAATATTCAATATTGTTTAGTGAACTTTAATAACTTGTATATAAATGCTTCCATTTCTGTAGCAACATTTTAGAAGAAAATAAAAGGTTTGAAAGAAAATTGTATTTACCTTCAATGAATTACAGCTCTCTCTCTCTCTCTCTCTCTCTCTACACAAGAGCCACTGGTTCTTTGGGTTGTGTGTGTGTGTGAGCGTGTGTGGTGTTTCTTTAAAACAACAGTTTTGTAAACCTGTTTACCCTTTTAGAAAGAGTTCTCAGCTATCCATATTTTAATGGTCAACAGTTTGCTCATCTAGGGGGTCCCTTACACACAAGGGAACTGTATGTACACATGGGGTCCCCCAAGTGTCTTTTAAACTACTTTTTTAAACCTGTTTATCCTTTAACCTTTTAAAAATAGCTCTCGGGGGCGGGCGTCCGGGAATGTCCGGGAGGCGTCCGAGGATGGAATGTCCAGTGGATGTCCCAGTCAATTAAAAACAAAAAAAGGTAATTGTATTCTTAAAGATGTCCCGTTTTACTGCTGACCTAAACAGATCCATTTGACCCCATAAAAGAGCGTCCGTGGGATGTCTCAGTCAACCAAGAAAAAAGACCCAGAGGACCAGAAGGCCTGAAGACATACATCTTAAAGAGACTCCTTGAATCATTTATTCCTCATGGAGCATTTTGAAGGTGAGTTGAATTTTCAATATGATGAAGGCTTCTATATCTAACTATGCATATATATAAGTCTTATCTTATTTATGTTGTATATTATAAATGAATGTTTTTAATAATGTATTGTATAAAATGCTATAGTATATAATGAATGTTGTGTTATTGATTTTTTTTAAACGAGAATGGACTCTACCTACATATGTATATATCCTACTGTTTATACCAAACAAACGTCAATTTTATGTGACATGTCTCAAGGTGTCTCAGAACCCATGAAAATGCATGCCAAACCAAGTCTCTGCTCAAGAGTGGACCACTGCCTCCACCTAGTGGATATACAGTTACATCACAGTTATAGAAAAACTACTAGTCAATTGATTAAGTGTGTGTGTGTGTGTGTGTGTGTGTGTGTGTGTGTGCATCTAGAATGATAGTATATATATATATATCTACCTACATATGCATTTATCCTACTGTTTTTACCAAACAAATATCTATTTTATGTGAAGTGTCTAATCAAGAGTGGACCACTTGCTCCACCTAGTGGATGTTCAGTTACATTTACGTCATTTAGCAGACGCTCTTATCCAGAGCGACTTACAAATTGGTACATTCACCCTATAGGCAGTGGGATAACCACTTTACATTTTTTTTTTTTTTAATCTTTTTGTTCTCTTTTTATTTTATTTTATTTTTATTTTTTTACTTTTTTTGGGGGCCGGGGGGTTGGGGTAAGGGGGGGGTTGAAGGATTACTTTATCCTATCCCAGGTATTCCTTAAAGAGGTGGGGTTTCAAATGTCTCCGGAAGGTGGTGAGTGACTCCGCTGTCCTGGCGTCGTGAGGGAGCTTGTTCCACCATTGTTCCACCACTGTGTTACATCACAGTTGTAGAAATAAATTACCTATCACGTTAGTATACTATTCTATATCTCTCTCTCAATGGATAACAATTCACTCAATGGATAACAACGGTTTTTTAAATATTTAACAGTATTTCAATATTTGGTTTTTGCAGACATTTTAAGACTGGATGAAATACAATTTTCAGGTATTTAATATATATATATATATATTTTTTTTTAAGGGGGTAGATCAGCTTAATATTGCAGATAGATTGTATCTTCTATCAATGTAATTGTCTGCATCACTTCCAGTCCCCCATGTTTTTTATATATACACACACACACATATTTACATTTACGTCATTTAGCAGACGCTCTTATCCAGAGTGAGTGACTCGGGAGATAATACACATACACATACATATACACATATATACATATATATACATATATACACACATACAGTGAGGGAAAAAGGTATTTGATCCCCTGCTGATTTTGTGATTGACAGTTATTTTGTGTTTCTTCCATTTGTGAATAATCGCACCAAATGTTGTCACCTTCTCACCAAGCTGCTTGGCGATGGTCTTGTAGCCCATTCCAGCCTTGTGTAGGTCTACAATCTTGTCCCTGACATCCTTGGAGAGCTGTTTGGTCTTGGCCATGGTGGAGAGCTTGGAATGTGATTGATTGATTGCTTCTGTGGACAGGTGTCTTTTATACAGGTAACAAGCTGAGATTAGGAGCACTCCCTTTAAGAGTGTGCTCCTAATCTCAGCTCGTTACCTGTATAAAAGACACCTGGGAGCCAGAAATCTTTCTGATTGAGAAGGGGTCAAATACTTATTTCCCTCATTAAAATGCAAATCAATTTATAACATTTTTAAAATACTTTTTTCTGGATTTTTTTGTTGCTATTCTGTCTCTCACTGTTCAAATAAACCTGCCATTAAAATTATAGACTGATCATTTCTTTGTCAGTGGGCAAATGTACAAAATCAGCAGGGGATCAAATACTTTTTCCCTCACTGTACATACATACAGTACATATCCTTTTTTTTAAATATACTCCCCTTTATTACTTTCCAACCCCTTCCCTAATTGGAGTAAACTAGTGAACAACAATGCTTAGGCCTCTACTTCCAGCTTATACTTACTATATACATTTTATGGACACAGTCAATTTTACAATAATTATATTTGTTCTGTTTTTGCTCCTGTACTTCTTTTACTTTCGACCTCTCTGATCATTTTCATGATGTCCATCCAGGTTTGCTTCTATATGCCATATCTTTCTAACTGTGCTCTTTCCCAAAAAGCTCCCAACCTACAACCTACAGTGGGGAAGAAAAGTATTTAGTCAGCCACCAATTGTGCAAGTTCTCCCACTTAAAAAGATGAGAGAGGCCTGTAATTTTCATCATAGGTACACATCAACTATGACAGACAAAATGAGATTTTTTTTTCCAGAAAATCACATTGTAGGATTTTTAATGAATTTATTTGCAAGTTATGGTGGAAAATAAGTATTTGGTAAATAACAAAAGTTTCTCAATACTTTGTTATATACCCTTTGTTGGCAATGACACAGGTCAAACGTTTTCTGTAAGTCTTCACAAGGTTTTCACAAACTGTTGCTGGTATTTTGACCCATTCCTCCATGCAGATCTCCTCTAGAGCAGTGATGTTTTGGGGCTGTCGCTGGGCAACACAGACTTTCAACTCCCTCCAAAGATTTTCTATGGGGTTGAGATCTGGAGACTGGCTAGGCCACTCCAGGACCTTGAAATGCTTCTTACGAAGCCACTCCTTCGTTGCCGGGCAGTGTGTTTGGGATCATTGTCATGCTGAAAGACCCAGCCACGTTTCATCTTCAATGCCCTTGCTGATGGAAGGAGGTTTTCACTCAAAATCTCACGATACATGGCCCCATTCATTCTTTCCTTTACACGGATCAGTCGTCCTGGTCCCTTTGCAGAAAAACAGCCCCAAAGCATGATGTTTCCACCCCCATGCTTCACAGTAGATATGGTGTTCTTTGGATGCAACTCAGCATTCTTTGTCCTCCAAACACGACGAGTTGAGTTTTTACCAAAAAGTTATATTTTGGTTTCATCTGACCATATGACATTCTTCCAATCCTCTTCTGGATCATCCAAATGCACTCTAGCAAACTTCAGACGGGCCTGGACATGTACTGGCTTAAGCAATGGGGACACGTCTGGCACTGCAGGATTTGAGTCTCTGGCGGCGTAGTGTGTTACTGATGGTAGGCTTTGTTACTTTGGTCCCAGCTCTCTGCAGGTCATTCTCTAGGTCCCCCCGTGTGGTTCTAGGATTTTTGCTCACCGTTCTTGTGATCATTTTGACCCCACGGGGTGAGATCTTGCGTGGAGCCCCAGATCGAGGGAGATTATCAGTGGTCTTGTATGTCTTCCATTTCCTAATAATTGCTCCCAGAGTTGATTTCTTCAAACCAAGCTGCTTACCTATTGCAGATTCCTAGAGGAGCCTCTTAAAGAAGAAGGTACAGGTCTGTGAGAGCCAGAAATCTTGCTTGTTTGTAGGTGACCAAATACTTATTTTCCACCATAATTTGCAAATAAATTCATTAAAAATCGTACAATGTGATTTTCCGGAGAAAAAAAATCTCAATTCGTCTGTCATAGTTGACGTGTACCTATGATGAAAATGACAGGCCTCTCTCATCTTTTTAAGTGGGAGAACTTGCACAATTGGTGGCTGACTAAATATTTGTTTTCCCCACTGTACATAGATAAGTAAATAGACACGAAACAAAACTCATAGAGGAATTTAAATGTTCAGTTGTAGAAAGTAGGGCCATGGGATAGGGTCAGAAAGGTCAGTATGTTTGATAACTGGTTCCAGAGGTGACATAACAAGCATAAGGTCAATTATAACACAGTGAAGTAGAGGTGGGAGCTAAAAGCAGACATGGACAGTGAGACGGTGTGAGGAGGTCAGGGGTGAAACACTAGATCAGGACAGGTAGAAATGGCAGGGCTGGAAATAGACACAGAGACACATTCTGATCATGGCTCACACCTGACCTGAGACACCCAAACAGAAGATGCCATAGCAAAGTCCTGTCCAGTAGGCTATATGGGATTTCCTTTCATCAAAATCCAACACATGGAAATGTGTCCAGTGTGTGTGTGTGTGTGTCCAGTGTGTGTGTGTCCAGTGTGTGTGTGTGTGTGAGTGTGTCCAGTGTGTGTGTGTGTCCAGTGTGTGTGTGTGTGTGCGTGAGTCCAGTGTGTGTGTGTGTGTCCAGTGTGTGTGTGAGTGTGTGTCCAGTGTGTGTGTCCAGTGTGTGTAGTTGTGTCCAGTGTGTGTGCGTGTCAGGTGTGTGTGTGTATGTGTGTGTGTCCAGTGTGTGTGTGTCCAGTGTGTATGTGTGTGTGTGTGTGTGTGTGTGTTTGTCCAGAGTGTGTGTGTGTTTGTGTGTCCAGTGTGTGTGTCCAGTGTGTGTGTCCAGTGTGTGTGTGTAAGGTGCGTGTGTGTCCAGTGTGTATGTGTGTGTGTGTCCAGTGTGTGTGTCCTGTGTGTGTGTGTGTCCAGTGTGTATGTGTGTGTGTCCAGTGTGTGTGTCCAGTGTGTGTGTGTGTGTGTCCAGTGTGTGTCCAGTGTGTGTGTGTGTGTCCAGTGTGTGTCAGTGTGTGTGTGTGTGTGTGTGTGTGAGTGTCAGTGTGTGTGGCCAATGTGTGTGTGGCCAGTGTGTGCGTGTGTGTACAGTGTGTGTGTGTGTGTGTCCAGTGTGTGTGTGTGTTCAGCGTGTTAAAGTTACTGAGGAAACATGATCAACCCAAAACCCTGGATAGAGGGGCTCAGTGAATGTGGAGTAGAATGTGTACAGGTGGGTCAGTGTGTCAGAGGAGACTCTGTAGAAGGACAGAGTGCCGGCTGGCCAGTCTAGATACACTCCTACTCTGTGGGAGCTGGAGGAGGGGACGTCTATGTTAGTGGACTTATTATTGTGCCAGGCAGAGTAACTGTTGTCAAAGCAGATCAGACTCCAGGACTTGTCATTCCATCCAATCACACTGTCATATCCAATCATCCTCTCCTGCTGATTCCTTTATATGTCACTCCTATAACACCCCCTCTCCCACTCCACTCTACCTCCCAGTAACAGCGTCCAGTCAGACCCTCTCTACACAGCACCTGTCCATAGTCCTCAAATCTCTCTGGGTGATCAGGATACGGCTGCTTCTCTCTCCTACATGTCACCTTTCTGTTCTCCTCAGACAGAGAGAGGCGTCTGTTTACTGTGTTTAGGTCCAGTGTGAGATCACAGACATCTGATGGATGAAACCAGACACAATATTAGAAATCATCATCATTCACATTAGAATGTTAACTCACTTTTCACTAATTCATTTAATGTAGATGTTTCTAGGTATCAAAAGGAGAAGTTAAGATAACTTGAGACTTGTTGAATGATCATATGTTATACTGTATGGTAATATAAAACACATTCATTACACAAACACACACACTGAAAAACACACACACACACACACACTGGACACACACACACACACACACATTTCTAAAGTAACACAAAGATGCCACACACACACACAGACACACACATTGTCAAAGCAACTCTTTGTAAACTTTGGTGTCCCTGATTTCTGCTTCTGTAGAACTACAGCTGATATTTAATATGACCAAGTAAGTAATGATGGTGGTCTTTGACTTTGACTTCACTTGAATTACAGTTTTTTCCAACTGCTTACACACAAAATCTTTTCATGTCACACGATTTTTGAAACCTCTCACTCAAAGTGCAAAACTACACACAAAATCTCCAAACCCATAAGCTATTTCTCAGCCTTTGACTCAGTTGTCAATTGCATAAAACACTTTTTTCAAAACACTACACACAATTCTCTACCTAAAACACAAAAATCTAACAGGAAGTGACTTGCTTTCCTTTTCCAAACACAACCAATCAAAATGCTACACTTATTCACCAGGTCAAACACACTCTCCTCACATGTTCAAACACTAATTGCTTAACTGATCACTAACCAATCACTGCTTTACTGTAGTATAGGACTGTTTTGAACAATGGATGCCAACAATGGACAGAGAGCAAGAGGAGTAGGAGGGAGAGGCAGGGGACAACAACGAGGACAAATTCAAAGACGAATAGTTGGAAGAGGAGGAGTAGGAGGTAGAGGAAGAGGAAGAGGAAGAGGAAGAGGAAGAAGAGGACGAGGGCAAAGAAGAGAAGGAAGGAGAGCCATCTCTGATGAGATTAGGGCAACACTTGTTGATCATGTGATCAACCACGGTTTGACCATGAGAGAGGCTGGACTGAGAGTCCAGCCCAACTTGAGTCGATTTACAGTGGCGTCCATAATTCGAACCTTCAGAAATGAGAACAGGTATGCAACTATCTAATGACTATTTTAGCATTAAAGTAATGTACTGTAAAATACGTATGACTGCATAGTATTGCATAAACATTTGTAACTCTAAGCCATCCATTTACTGCACTGCATTGAATGAATGAGGTTGGTTATCATGCTGTACTACATTTTTGTGTACATTGTTTACAGTTCCTATGCTGAACATATACTGTGTTTGAATTTTGTACAGAGTGGAAAGGCAAAGACATCATGGAGGACGAGGAAGCTTGTTTACAGATGTACAGGAGACTGCAATTATAAATATGGTTTTGGCCAACAATGCAATTAGGATTTGAGAGATAAGAGAACGTATCTTGAATAATGACACCATATTTAACAACATCAATGCTGTAAGCCTGTCGACCATACAACACATCCTCCAACGGCACCAAGTGACGATGAAACAACTTTACAAGGTGCCATTTGAGAGAAACTCTGACAGAGTCAAGAATCTGCGAAAAACGGGGTCCTCCATCACAATGCCATACTGGGTCCGTACAACACCGGCCATATGCTCACTTTTCTGGATGCAATTTACACAATGCTTGTCCCTGATCCAGATCAGGAGCCTGCTAGATTTGTGGTTATATGGGACAATGTTAGTTTTCACCGGGCTGTTCTGGTCCAAAACTGGTTTGCCACCCATCCACAATTTGTAGTTTTGTACCTACCCCCATATTCACCTTTTCTAAATCCCATAGAGGAATTCTTCTCAGCCTGGCGCTGGAAAGTGTATGATTGCCAACCCTATGCCCGCATGCCGCTTCTCCAGGCAATGGAGGACGCATGTGGGGACATAGAGGTTGCCTCTGTCCAAGGTTGGATACGCCATGCTAGGAGATACTTCCCTCGATGTTTGGCAAGAGAAAACTTATCTTGTGATGTGGACGAAGTATTGTGGCCAGACCCAGCCCGGAGAAGAGATTAAGCGTAGCTTAGCACTGGTGACTGCCCCCTACCATTTCCTGGACTGCACCCCCGGGACCCCCACACACAATTGTGTTCTTTACTGTATTCTAAAGAATATACTTTTGGTTTACATATGTTTATGGTTTTGTTGTATGCTACTGTATACAACAGTAATGTTTGGCCTAATAAATATTTTCTGTTTCTACATTGCATTGGTGTTTACAGTGTACTTGTTACCCCTCTCAGCAGATAACTTTCCCTGTAGAACATTGTATTGAAATGTAGATATAAGCCTATGAAAGACCAAAGAGCTTTAGATTTAGAACAACAGTGTTTACATGGTATATCCAAAAATTTACTATTATGAAATTAGTGTTTGCCATTTGATGCAAATGCTTCATTCTGACATGTGTTTATGGCATTTTGAATGCAGTGTTACATTTTGAAGGAGATGTGAGGCATTTTGCATTTTGTGTGTGCAGTTTTGGGAATTGTGTGTAGAGTTTTGAAAAAAGGAGACATCGTTTTGAAAACGTGTGTAAGCAGTTGGAAAAAACTGTAAGACTTATTCTTAGTCATATTCTTCACAGCAGTCAACACTCACATTTTCTAAGTCCAGGTTTCATTGTGTTCTCTCCACCATGTTCCACACTGTAGCGGTAAGCAGAAGAACACACAGTCATTGAAGGATACACCTGAACTCACACACACACACACTTACACACAGTCAGCATATAACTTTGTGTGTGTCCAGTGTGTGTGTGTGTGTGTCCAGTGTGTGTGTGTATCCAGTGTGTGTTTGTCTAGTGTGTGTGTCCCCAGTGTGTGTGTGTGTGTCTAGTGTGTGTCCCCAGTGTGTGTGTGTCCCCAGTGTGTGTGTCCCCAGTGTGTGTGTGTCCCCAGTGTGTGTGTGTGTGTCCCCAGTGTGTGTGTGTGTGTGTCCAGTGTGTGTGTGTGTGTCAAGTTTGCGTGTGTGTCAAGTTTGCGTGTGTGTGTGTGTGTCCAGTGTGTGTTTGTGTGTGTGTCCAGTGTGTGTGTGTGCCCAGTGTGTGTGTGCCCAGTGTGTGTGTGCCCAGTGTGTGTGTGTGTGTCTAATGTGTGTGTGTGTGTCCAGTGTGTGTGTGTGTCTAATGTGTGTGTGTGTGTGTCTAGTGTGTTTGTCCAGTGTGTGTACCCAGTGTGTGTGTGTCCCCAGTGTGTGTGTGACCCCAGTGTGTGTGTCCAGTGTGTGTGTGTGTGTCTAGTGTGTGTGCGTGTGTGTCCAGTGTGTGTGTGTGTGTGTGTCCAGTGTGTGTTTGTGTGTGTTTGTGTGTGTGTCCAGTGTGTGTTTGTGTGTGTGTGTGTCCAGCGTGTGTGGGTCCAGTGTGTTTGTGTGTCCAGCGTGTGTGTGTGTGTGTGTGTGTCCAGTGTGTGTACTGATACACGTGCGCACACACACTGGACACACACACACACACACACACACACACACTGGACACACACACAGTCTTTATATAATTTAGTCCAAGTGGTGGTCAGAATGTTTGTCTTAACTAGCCTGATGACTCCAACATGTCTGATATGAACATTGACATAAACCCTCTACATACTTGAGTTTCTCCAGTCTGCAGTGTGGATCCTCCAGTCCAGCAGAGAGCAGTCTGACTCCTGAGTCTCCTGTGTGATTGTAGCTCAGGTCCAGCTCTCTCAGGTGTGAGGGGTTTGACTTCAGAGCTGAGACCAGAGAAGCACAGCCTTCCTCTGTGACTAGACAGTGTGACAGCCTGCAAAGAGTAAAATAATTTGGTCCCTTTGAACGCAATGACTACATCAAGCCTGTGACTGCCATGATTAAGAAAATTCATGAATGATTCATTAATAATAATAATAATAATAATAATAATAATAATAATAATGAGTGAGAGAGTTAAAGAGGCTACAACAAAACATGCTAACCTCTCACCATTAACCTCAAATAAAAGGTGACATTCTGTACTGTCACCTAATATGAAACGTTTTATCTCAAATCTAAATTGCTGGAGCATAGCACCAAATGTAAAACTGTAAGCTTCACTGTCCAAACACATATGGTGTGGACTATGTGTGCCTGGTAAACACATGTGGATCTGGTGAACAGTTCTCACTTGTTGACCAACAACAGGAATACTGACCTCAGAGTCTCCAGTTTCCAGTGGGGATTCCCCAGTCCAGCAGAGAGCAGCTTCACTCCTGAATCCTTCAGGTCATTGTTACTCAGATCCAGCTCACTCAGGTGTGAGGGGTTTGACTTCAGAGCTGAGACCAGAGAAGCACAGCCTTTCTCTGTGAGTCCACAGAATGACAGCCTGACAAAGAGATCATCATGATTTCACAAATGACAGCCTGCAAAGAGTAAAATCATTTAAAAACCACACAACTATTCTGTGGCAGTATATTTTTTAAACATATTCAGATTTATCAGTGTCCTGAAACCTGCCATATCTATTCATAAATGGATGTATCATTATTAGAAATGATCATAATATTGCTTGTAGAGAGAAAAATGTATAGTACGAATATTTGAGTAGACTGACCAGAGCAGTTTAAAAAGCAGTATCAGTCAAAAGACAGACAGTGAGGTATCAGATTTAGATTGTATTGAGTATACAGTCCACACCATATCTATTTTGACGGTGAAGCTAACATTTTAAATGTGGCTCTGTACTCCAGCATTTTGGATTTGAGATCAAATGGTTCATATGAGGTGACAGTATATAATGTCACTTTTCATTTGAGGGTATTGTCAAGTTGTGTATGGTTCACACTGCAGCTCTTTGCCCAAACTTGAAAAAGGCCTCTTTAAGGACTGAAGGACGCAAGGGACAACTCAATTTTCTTCGGACTTATTTTATTTAATTCCAGTTCGTTAGTTAGTCAGTTAGTTAGTTGGTTGATAACCTTTAAAGGCAAAACACGAAAATAAATATACATTACTTCAAGTAAGGTCATTTCAAATTAAATATATAATCTCAATGTAGTCATATTATCTAAATTATACTATATATACACTAAATTAGACAATTTGTCTCAATTCTCAACACAAATAAACACCTAACAGGCAACAATTTTACACAACAATGTCCATGTGCCTACCGGTTGAGTCTCCAGAATCCTAAATGAGCTGAATGTGTATGCTCTGTCGCAGCCGGCCGCGACCGGGAGACTCATGGGCGGCGCACAATTGGCCCAGCGTCGTCCAGGGTAGGGGAGGGAATGGCTCAGTTGATAGAGCATGTATGTAGCTCAGTTGATAGAGCATGGCGTTTGCAACGGCAGGATTGTGGGATCGATTCCCACGGGGGGCCAGTATAAAAAAAAAGTATTACTAATAATAATAAATAAAACGAAACAATTATTCACTAACTGTAAGTCGCTCTGGATAAGAGCGTCTGCTAAATGACTAAAATGTAAATGTAATGAGTCTTCTCTTCCATGAAGGAATTCCAGTGAAATGCTTTTTCAACAAACATTTCACCACCTGGTATCACAAAGGTGCACCAGTATATATGTTCCCCAGGGAAACACAAGCTAATGATGGGTTCCACAATGCACACACTTTTTGCCCCCTGCTGGTGTTTTATCTTTGAAATAAGTTGAAAATGTGAATGCCTTGAATATGAATACCTGTCTTTTGACGCAACACCTCCCACTTGATCTCCTGGTTCTTGAACCCAAGGAGGTCACATCGGCTTTATCTTCGATGGCTTTACTTCTGCTCTACAGGTAATAACACAACATGACGTCCCTGTGTAGAATTGTAGCAGGGATTTTGGTTGAACGTTTCTTTGTTTTGTCTCCATGAACATGCTTCAAAGTTGAGATGGGATAACTTGGGAAGGTTCGTATATTTGGATCTCTCACAATGCCCTTCTTGTCAGCGATTAAATTGATGACCCTACCAAGCTTATACTGACTCCTCAAAGCGTTCTGGTCTGCAAGCCAGACGACGTCTCCAACGGCCACGTTTCGCTGCTTTGTGTGCCACTTACTCCTCACAAACAGGTCCAGCCAACTGACTCCACTTCCTCCAGAACCAGTTAACTTCCGCTTGAATGACTCTTAACCGTTAGTAGGAGTAGTCTTCAAACTCAAAGCTTCCTAAGTCTCCCCTAGGTCCTTCCAAGCAGAAGAGAATTAGGGCTGATGTATTCTATGCAGTCCTCCCGGCTCTGAGTTCTGGCATCTATGGGCCTTTTCATTGGCAAGGTTAGCAGCCATGAACATAAATGTTTCAAACTCACTCCATGTGAAGAGTCCTTCTCCTCTCATATTGTGCAAGGCCCGCTTCACAGTGCGAACAGCTGCTCAGATGTAATTTGTTGATCCAGGAAGTGGTACAGCTCTTTGAGGGCAGGTCTGGCACCCACAAAGTTATTTCCAGGATCTGAACACAGTTTATTTGGATGCCATCTCAGTGCCTTGAATCTTTGGTAGGCCAGTAAGAAGCCTTCCGTTGACTGGTCACTGACAACATCTGTGTGTATAGCTATGGATGCCATACAGCAGAAGACAATTCCCCACACCTTGAGCTTGACTTTATTTCTCACCTTGTCCTTGACTTCATATGGTCCAAATAAGTCCACTGTTGTGTACTCAAATGGTCTGGCTGGTGTTATACGCTCGGGTGGAAGGGCACTCATGATCTGTTGGCCCTTTCTGGCCCTAGCCTTTCTGCACACCACACAGTTATCAACTCTCTTTTTAGCCAGCTTCCAGCCTTTTATCACCCAGGCTTTCTTCCTCATCCGGAGGAGTGTACCTGCTATTTCTTCATGGTTTGCATCATGGGCCTCTTGAGCTAGGAGAGTGGATATCCATGCCTCATATGGTAGAATTGGTACAGCAGTCTCGTCCTCATCAAAGATCTTGAACCTCCCTCCACAAACCAAGAGCCCAGTCTCTTCATTTCTGTAAACACAGAGTCTGTTGAGAGTGGTGTCTTGAAAGGTTATACCTTCTTGAGCTGCAAGGAACAGGTCTCTTAGTGCATCTTCACACTCCCCAACAGTGAGTACAGCTTGTTTGCCTCTGGACCTCCAGTTTGTTGAAAAAATTCCCTCCCACTTTGGTTTATCTGAGGCTGAATTCTTGGTCAACACTTCTTTCCATTTCGTTGCAGCTCTCCAAACCCAGGCAGTGACTCGGATCAGCCTGTTCAGGCTGCTGAATTTCCTGATGTCAATCAGTTTTGTTACCGCAGAGCCAGCTGGTGGTCTTAGGTTCATCTGGGTTATTTTGCCTGCTTTGCTGTGCATCACTCTGACTTTCCTTCTGAACTCCCACTTCAGGAAGCACATCATTCTTGTTTCTCTTGGCCTGCGCTCTGGTCAGTGCTGCAGAGAAATATTTCCTTTGAAGTTTGTTTATGCCTTCCTTGGCATAAGCTGCAATTTCTTTGGCTGACTTCTGTGGCCACTCTTCCACAGGTTGGCGCAGGAACACTGGTCCATTCTGCCACTGCCACATCAATTTCTATACGACTGTGTTTTTCAATGTACTTTCGAAGTCGTGCTGTGCAGACAGCACCGCTGATTTCAGCTCTCCAGAGAAATCTGTGGAGATGCATCTCCAGGTTTTCTAACCACACCGAATTGTACATCTTCCTTATGTCGCCAAGAGCAGCATGGACACCTCTTCTGAACCTGAGTAGTACTGCTCGGATGGGATTGAGGACATCAGGCCCTTTCAGCAGCAGGTCATTCATGCTGACCCCTTTAAACTTCTGGCTGCTGTTCCATACCAGTCGCACAGGTGTTGTGACAGAGTGTGGGTTTGGCAACACCAAGTGGCTGATATACCATACTGGTCCTTTCCAGCTGGCGATCATCTCTTTGGTGAGTTTCTTTGCTGCTCTTCTCTCCATCATTTCATGCACTTGAGCTGTGTATGCTATTTTCCACTCTGGCTCTTTTTTGAGTTGTTTTTCTGTTCTTAAGAAGGTGGCTTCAACCCCACTCCTGTTGTAGGGAAGGGAACTTGGATCTTGAATCCAGGGGTATTTTGTGTCCCAGTGCGGTTCATCGCTGTGAGCATCTGCTTTGATGTAGGTGAGGCCTTTCCTTATGATCTCCAGCTGTCTTTCCTCACTCAGAGTCATTTCCTTGCCTCCTGGTTGACAATAGCCACACCGGCATCCTCCACACTTCGGTTCACAAGCTGCTCCAATGCTATCCCATTTACACCAATCCAAGAACTCTCTGCGAGCAACTGTGCTTTTGGTTTCAGATGTGAACTCTTATGTTTTAGTTATCTCTTGATACACTGACAGCGGTTGCTCTCATGGATCGAGCAAAGTGCGTTCCAGACCTGTGTGCGGCCATATCGACTTCTTCAAACAGATCTGGATGTGCTCCACCAACAGTCTTTCCTAGCGGGCTCTCCCATAGGACAAGGTCTCCAATCACCTTCACTCTTTTTGGAGCAAGTCTTCCTTCGCGGTGGCTTATCAGTAGCTCAATCCTCTCCGGTCTCCTCAGATCTCCTAGACTGACTTCTGGGAAGAACTTCTTGAGTTGCTCAGGTTTGATGCCCAATCGTTGCCAAATTTGCTTTTTTTAAAAGATAAAGCTATGGTGAAAAGCCTAGGAAAAAGTCTTGCTGGCACGAAAATAGGCATGAATGATCAGTTCCCGAGGGAGATTGTAGAAAGGCGCAAAGTTCTGTATCCAATCTTCAAGGAAAACAGATTAAAAGGGAAACGTGTTGCACTCGTGGTGGATAAACTATATATTGACAACCAAATGTTCAGAGACACAAAGACTACTCCATGGCTATTCTAAAAGTTGTAATAGAGGAGTCGAATATTGGAGCACCCAATACTAGCAATGATAGGGATTGTAATATTAAATAACATTTATAGTAAGTATAGTATTTTATAAAAGGATAAAACGACATAACAAGCAGAATAATACATCTTTAAATACAAATAATTAGAACATGGCTTTTTTGGCGGGAGGTTGTTGTTTTGGCGGATGGTTGTTGTGGTTGGTCCTGTGTTCTCTCTGGCGTCTTTTCCCCCTTGCGGCAGGTGTGGATGCGTGTGCGTTTGCACGCTCTGCCCATTTCTTCCGCAGTCAACCATGTGGTTTGAAAAAGTGCGGCGTTAAGTGAGTGAGAGGGGAAATGGTTGCATATCCCAGAGCCAACCGGGGGTCTATGAGCAGGGGTAGTGAGAGAGAGCTTTCAATTTTGTGTAGATGAGGGATATACATTTTTAAATATAGTATACATCTAATCTAATTTTTCATTGTCCTATCATGATGGTAAGATCCCTAACCCTATAACCTGGACACCCACCTGAGTGACCCATACACCAAAGAGAAGTTCCCATCTCTTTTATGGACCTGCTGTGAGTATGCAGCCTAAACAGATAAATAAATGCGGTCAGAGACCTACTTGAGCAGCACCGCCCCCTCAAGATTCTGAGCCTGCCTGGCAGGGTTGGTCCTACAAAGCCACAGCCCCCTGATGGGAGAGCATAATATACAAGGAAATTCTCAAAGCTGCTAATGAGAACCTTGACAACCTTTTACCTAGCCGGTGGGTATTCCGGTGGGGTACGCCCACCCAGGTAGTGGCAGTGCTGGCAACACTGGCTGCAGTAACCCATGGGGAGGGGGTCACACTCGGACAATCAGAGAGGGGGTTTATCATTGTGGCCCAGGTGGCACAAAATAATCAAAGGTCTGACCGAACGGAGATGCTTGGGAAAATGGTTACAACAGGGGATCATAGTGTTTGTGTCTCAGGTGAAGAGGGTGGATCTGATCTCCATCACCTAGGACTTGACATAGATTAAGTAGATTAATCAAATATCACATTGTTATCAATTTCTGCTCAATCTGCATGCTTTCTCAATCAGCTGTAACTGTATGTGCACTCGTAAATCCGGTTATTTCTCGAGATGGGCTCTGGGATATAACAGCCGTTGATTTTATGGTGGATTGTGGAGGAGGGGGGTTGAGTGTGTTGGAGTATGTGAGTATGTGCGTATGTGCTTGTCTGGCATCTGTTGTGGGGGGGTGGGGATGTTGGGGGGGGAGGAGGGGGTATGGGATGGACCACAGGAATTATTTGCTAGGATAATAATTGCTTGTCAATTAATTAAATGTAATACAATGGCAATCCGGGTTATATGTTAGAATCCTACGCATGAACTGCCGACATTATTACGCATATTAATTGATAATGATGGAAAATAGGATATGCATAATTTTTTTCAAATAGTTCTATAGATATATATATAGAGGTGAAAGCATTGGAAATGCTTTTGGCGGTTAATCTGCTTCTGTTTTGTGGGTGGTACTGTGTGCTGTTTTCGATGGATGGGTCCTGGCCTCTCGGGGCCTTAGGGATCCGGAGGGACGTGGGTGGGATGCTGATCACTGGGATGACGGCTAAACTTGGGATGGGGAGGGGCTTTAGCGGGGGAATTAGTGGAGAACAATTGAAGGGTTACTCCGTAGCAATGCAAATATCAAGGTACAGCTACAGTGGGGAAAAAAAGTATTTAGTCAGCCACCAATTGTGCAAGTTCTCCCACTTAAAAAGATGAGAGAGGCCTGTTATTTTCATCATAGGTACACGTCAATTATGACAGACAAAATGAGAAAAAAAAATCCAGAAAATCACATTGTAGGATTTTTAATGAATTTATTTGCAAATTATGGTGGAAAATAAGTTTTTGGTCAATAACAAAAGTTTCACAATACTTTGTTATATACCCTTTGTTGGCAATGACACAGGTCAAACGTTTTCTGTAAGTCTTCACAAGGTTTTCACACACTGTTGCTGGTATTTTGGCCCATTCCTCCATGCAGATCTCCTCTAGAGCAGTGATGTTTTGGGGCTGTCGCTGGGCAACACAGACTTTCAATTCCCTCCAAAGATTTTCTATGGGGTTGAGATCTGGAGACTCCAGGACCTTGAAATGCTTCTTACGAAGCCACTCCTTCGTTGCCCGGTCGGTGTGTTTGGGATCATTGTCATAATGAAAGACCCAGCCACGTTCCATCTTCAATGCCCTTGCTGATGGAAGGAGGTTTTCACTCAAAATCTCACGATACATGGCCCCATTCATTCTTTCCTTTACACGGATCAGTCGTCCTGGTCCCTTTGCAGAAAAACAGCCCCAAAGCATGATGTTTCCACCCCCATGCTTCACAGTAGGTATGGTGTTCTTTGGATGCAACTCAGCATTCTTTGTCCTCCAAACACGACGAGTTGAGTTTTTACCAAATAGTTAAATTTTGGTTTCATCTGACCATATGACATTCTCCCAATCCTCTTCTGGATCATCCAAATGCACTCTAGCAAACTTCAGATGGGCCTGGACATGTACTGGCTTAAGCAGGGGGACACGTCTGGCACTGCAGGATTTGAGTCCCTGTGTTACTGATGGTAGGCTTTGTTACTTTGGTCCCAGCTCTCTGCAGGTCATTCACTAGGTCCCCCCGTGTGGTTCTGGGATTTTTGCTCACCGTTCTTGTGATCATTTTGAACCCACGGGGTGAGATCTTGCGTGGAGCCCCAGATCGAGGGAGATTATCAGTGGTCTTGTATGTCTTCCATTTCCTAATAATTGCTCCCACAGTTGATTTCTTCAAACCAAGCTGCTTACCTATTGCAGATTCAGTCTTCCCAGCCTGGTGCAGGTCTACAATTTTGTTTCTGGTGTCCTTTGACAGCTCTTTGGTCTTGGCCATAGTGGAGTTTGGAGTGTGACTGTTTGAGGTTGTGGACAGGTGTCTTTTATACTGATAACAAGTTCAAACAGGTGCCATTAATACAGGTAACGGGTGGAGGACAGAGGAGCCTCTTAAATAAGAAGTTACAGGTCTGTGAGAGCCAGAAATCTTGCTTGTTTGTAGGTGACCAAATACGTATTTTCCACCCCTAATTTGCAAATAAATTCATTAAAATCCTACAATGTGATTTTCTGGATTTTTTTTCTCTCAATTTGTCTGTCATAGTTGACGTGTACCTATGATGAAAATTACAGGCCTCTCTCATCTTTTTAAGTGGGAGAACTTGCACAATTGGTGGCTGACTAAATACTTTTTTTCCCCCACTGTATATGGAGGCTTAAATATACTGATCTGGTGAGATATACATGGCGGAGACTGAATCAAGCTAGTCGTCTTGACTTCTTTCTTATCTCATTCTCGTTGGCACCAAAAGTAAAAAAAGTGTTGATAGGGGACAGAATGCGGTCGGACCATCATATAATAGGCATATACATTACTCTTACTGAATTTCCAAGTGGGCGAGGATATTGGAAATGTAATCAAAGCCTATTGGATGATAATTTATTCATAATTAGAACAAAGGAATTTATAACTGACTTTTTCCAACATAACATAGGTACAGCGAATCCCCTTATTGTATGGGACACCTTTAAATATGCCTTTAGAGGCCATGCAATTCAGTACTCATCTCGAAAACAAAAGCAATTTAGGTCAAAAGAGTTTATACTAAGAAAGGAAACAGAAAGTCTAACAGAACAGATAGATGGCAATAAAAACTCTAACATAGAGGCTCAGAATAAATTAGAGGAAAAACTAAAAGAAATTGAGAAACTTATTCAAGAAAGATCAAGTGCAATATATTATAAAAATAAAGCAAACTGGATGGAATTGTCACGATCGTCTATAACAGGAGACCAATGCGCAGCGTTGTGAGTGAACATGATGACTTTATTATTAAAGCAACCACGAAAAAACAACAAAAGACGATACGTGAAGTTCTCTATGACACCGACTGAACATAGCACAAGGAAACAAAAACCCACAAACACAAGGTGAAAACACACAGTTTAAATATGGCTCCCAATCAGAGATAACGAGCCGACAGCTGACACTCGTTACCTCCGATTGGGAGTCATTGACGACAACATACAACAACCTAGAAATATAACCCACAGACATGCAAACATAGAATTACACCCAAACCCCAACAAAACAACATACACTCTAGCTCACATACACAAGTCCTAGAGCCAGAGTGTCACAGGAATATGGGGTAAAATGCACAAAATTATTTTTTAATCTTCAACATAGGAATGCTACCAAAAATAACTTAATGAAACTGGTTACAATTGACGGAGTCACCCATAATTCACCAAATGATATTTTGAAGGAAGAAACAAAGTACTTTAAGCATATGTTTTCTTTTCAGTCGCCTCCATCTCCTCTAACTGAAGCTAATTGTAGAGATTTTTTTTCTATTGATAATGTCAAATTAACAGCCACACAGAAAGACTAATGTGAAGGTGAAATTACAGGGGAGGATCTTCTGGATGCAATTAAAGACTTTAAGTCTGGGAAAACCCCAGGGTTGGATGGCATACCAGTCGAGGTATACCAAACCCTTTTTGATATACTAAGAGGACCGTTATTAGCATGTTTTAACCACTCCTATGTAAATGGTAGATTATCTGACACTCAAGAAGAAGGTCTGATCTCATTATTACTGAAACAGGATACAAGTGGAAAATATAAAGATCCAGTCCATTTACAAAATTGGAGGCACCTTACACTTCAGTGTTGTAATGCAAATATTCTAGCAAAATGTATAGCGCATAGAATTAAAAAGGTATTGTCAGATATTATTCATTCTAATCAGACAGGTTTTTTTACATGGAAGATACATTGGAGATAATATAAGGCAAGTATTGGAAACAATAGAACACTATGGAAAATATGGGAAACCAGGCCTGCTATTCATAGCAGACTTCGAAAAGGCATTTGATAAAGTTCGACTGGGGGTTTATATATAAATGCCTGGAGCATTTCAATTTTGGAGAATCTCTTATAAAATGGGTCAAAATCATGTAAAGTAACCCTAGGTGTAAAATAGTAAATAATGGCTATTTCTCAGAAAGTTTTAAACTGTCAAGAGGAGTGAAAAAAGGTTGTCCACTATCGGCATATCTATTTATTGTGGCCATCGAGATGTTAGCTATTAAAATCAGATCCAATAATAATATCAGAGGATTAGAAATCCAGGGCTTAAAAACAAAGGTGTCATTGTACGCTGATGATTCATGTTTTCTTTTAAATCCACAACTAGAATCCCTCCACAGCCTCATAGAGGATCTAGATACATTTTCTAACCTCTCTGGATCACAACCAAATTATGACAAATGTACTATATTATGTATTGGATCACTAAAAAATACAATTTTTACATTACCATGTAGTTTACCAATAAAATGGTCTGATGGTGATGTGGATATACTCAGAATACATATCCCAAAGGAAATAAATGATCTCAGTTCAATACATTTTAATAGAAAGTTAGCAAAAATAGATAAGATCTTACTACCATGGAAAGGAAAATACCTGTCAATTTGTGGAAAAATCACCCTGATTAACTCTTTAGTATTATCCCAGTTTACCTATTTGCTTATGGTCTTGCCTACACCTAGCGAACAGTTTTTTAAATTATATGAGAAAAAAAATATTCAATTTTATTTGGAACGGCAAGCCAGACAAAATTAAAAGGGCATATTTATATAATGAATATGAATTCGGAGGACAGAAATTATTAAATATTAAAGCATTAGACCTATCACTAAAAGCTTCAGTCATACAAAATTTATACTTAAATCCGAACTGGTTCTCAAGCAAATTAGTAAGATTGTCTCACCCAATGTTCAAGAAAGGCCTTTTTCCCTTTATTCAGATTACAACAACTCATTTGCTGTTATCTGAAAAGGAAATCATCTCCCAAATATCACAATTTCTAAAACAAGCCATAGAAAGTTGGTTGCAATTTCAATTTAATCCTCCAGAAACGACAGAACAAATAATGCAACAAATATTGTGGTTAAATTCAAATATACTAATTGACAAAAAACCTTTCTTTTTTGACAGAATGTTTAAAAAATGTATAATCTTCGTAAATGATATCATCGGTAGGACTGGTGGAGTTATGTTGCACATGCAGCTAACAAAAACATATGGAAATGTCTGCTCTGCCCAAAATTACAACCAAATAATTGCAGCCTTACCGCAAAAGTGGAAGAGGAAAGTGGAAGGGGGAGAAAGTAAGGAACTTGTCTGTCGGCCTTGCATTAAAGAACATAATTGGTTAAGGAAAACTGTGATAAATAAAAAAGTATATCAGTTTCACTTAAGGACCAAATGATTGACAGCCGTCCCATATAGATTGCAAAATAGTTGGGAAGACATTTTTGACGTACCGATCCCATGGCATAGTGTTTATGAACTGACACGCAAAACGACACCGGATTCAAAAATGAGAATCTTTCAATTTAAATTATTATATAAAATTCTTGCTACCAATAGAATGTTATTTATATGGGGGATACAATCTTCCCAGCTCTGCATATTTTGCTGTGAAGAGACAGAATCATTAGATCATTTGTTTTGGTTCTGTCCATTTGTAGCTTGTTTTTGGACACGGAATGGCTAAAGGATTGCAATATTTACCTAGAGCTAACCTTGAAGATAGCATTACTGGGTGATCTGAAAAGTCATAGTCAATCGATCAATAATATAATAATACTTTTAGCAAAAATGTTTATTTTTAATTCAAAATCTGTAGAAACAATGAGAATAGAAAGGTTCAGAACTTTTGTAAAACATCACAGTACGGTTGAAATATATATGGCAAATAGAAATCCTATATGGATGGTTTTAAGAGATAAATGGGAGGTATTGAATAGAGTTGAAGGATGGGACTAATAACAAATAACAACAAATAATAACAAAGATAGCTAATAATGTAAGCATACTGTGTCCATAATAAGTATATAGGTTGTATGTTGGGAGCTTTTGGGAAAGAGCACAGTAAGAAAGATATGGCATATAGAAGCAAACCGGATGGACATCATGAAAATGATCGGAGAGGTTGAGAGTAGAAGAAGTTCAGGAGCAAAAAAATAATAATATATATAATAGAATTATTGTAAAATTAACTGTGTCCATAAGGTGTAGATAGTAAGTATAGACCGGAAGTAGAGGCCTGGTCATTGTTGTTCACTAATTAACTTCAAGTAGGGAAAGGATGGTGGGGTTGAAAAGTAATAAAGGGGAGTATATATATAAAAAACATGGGGGATTGGAAGTGATGCAGACAATTACATTGATAGAAGATACAATCTATCTGCAATATTAAGCTGACCCCCCAAAAAAAAAAAGAAAAAAAAAAAAAGAAGATGGCTCTGGTCAGTACGTACATATATAAATATATACATTGTATTTGAAACATTCAGTTCATTTAGGATTCTCGAGACTCAACCGGTTATCAACTGTCAAGTTGTGTATGGTTCACACTGCAGCTCTTTGGCCAAACTTGAAAAAGGCCTCTTTAAGGACTGAAGGACGCAAGGGACAACTCAATTTTCTTCTGACTTATTTAATTTAATTCCAGTTCGTTAGTTAGGTAGTCAGTTAGTTAGGTTGATAACCTGCTATTTCTTCATGGTTTGCATCATGGGCCTCTTGAGCTAGGAGAGTGGATATCCATCTACTCCTTTATACATATCTATTTCACCATTTAGAAAAATAAAATCACTTTATGTATCTAGTCCCCCTATTTGAAGAAGTCATAAGTATTCTGACCAATTAAAGTAGTCGAAAGTTTAGTATTTGGTCCCAAAGTCGTTGGTTGCATTTGCAGTTTGTTTTGGTTGTGTTTTGGGTTATGTTTTGTCCAATAGTAACTGAATGGTGGATGATGACTGGAGTAATTGTCTGTCTAAGTGAGTAGATAACATGTTTCTAAACACTACTGAATGAATCCTGATGATGCCATGATTAAGAATAATCATGAATGAGTCATGAATAATAATGAATGAGAAAGTTACAGAGGCTACAACAAAACATGCTAACTTCTCACCATTAACATCAAATAAAAGGTGACATTCTGTAATGTCACCTAATATGAAACGTTTTATCTCAAATCCAAAATGCTGGAGCATAGCACCAAATGTAAAACTGTAAGCTTCACTGTCCAAACACATATGGTGTGGACTATGTGTGCCTGGTAAACACATGTGGATCTGGTGAACAGTTATCACTTATTGACCAACTACAGGAATACTGACCTCAGAGTCTCCAGTTTCCAGTGGGGATTCCCCAGTCCAGCAGAGAGCAGCTTCACTCCTGAATCCTTCAGGTCATTGTTACTCAGATCCAGATCTCTCAGGTGTGAGGGGTTTGACCTCAGAGCTGAGATCAGAGAAGCACAGCCTTCCTCTGTGACTCGACAGCCTGACAGCCTGCAAAGAGTCAAATCATATTAAAACCACACTGCTATTCTTTTTGTCGTCAATGAGCTAGGAGAGTTGATATCCATCTACTCCTTTATACATATCTATTTCACCATTTAGAAAAATAAAATCACTTTATGTATCTAGTCCCCCTATTTGAAGAAGTCATAAGTATTCTGACCAATTAAAGTAGTCGAAAGTTTAGTATTTGGTCCCAAAGTCGTTGGATGCATTTGCAGTTTGTTTTGGTTGTGTTTTGGGTTATGTTTTGTCCAATAGTAACTGAATGGTGGATGATGACTGGAGTAATTGTCTGTCTAAGTGAGTAGACAACATGTTTCTAAACACTACTGAATGAATCCTGATAATACCATGATTAAGAAAATCATGAATGAATCATGAGCAATAATGAATGAGAAAGTTACAGAGGCTACAACAAAACATGCTAACCTCTCACCATTACCAATAACAGAGGGGGTATGATCCTTGTTCCTCTGTAACTTTCTCATTCATCATCATTCACGATTTATTCTTGATTATTCATAATCATGGTAGCATCCACATGAATGTAGAAGTGTTCAGAAACATCTTCTATTCTTACTGACAATACAAGTGAAGTGACTCCAAAATGACAGGACATTATTCACCATTCAGTTACTATTTGGAAAAACATAATCCAAAACACAACCAAAACAAGCGGCAAATGCATTCAACAAGTTTGTATAGTCACATGCTTGATGTAATCACTGCAGGTAAGGAATATGGGACTAAACACTAAACTTTTGACTAAATTTGTCCAAATAATTATGACTTTTTCAAATGGGAGAACTAGATATATGAAGTGCTTTCATTTCTAAACAGTAACACAGATATGTATGAATACCCTCAAATAAAAAGTAACATTCTGTACTGTCGCCTAATATGAAACAATTTCAAATCCAAAATGCTGGAGCATAGCACCAAATTTAAAACCGTAAGCTTCACTGTCCAAACACATATGGTGTGGACTATGTGTTCCTGGTAAACACATGTGGATCTGGTGAACAGTTATCACTTGTTGACCAACTACAGGAATACTGACCTCAGAGTCTCCAGTTTACAGTGGGGATTCCTCAGTCCAGCAGAGAGCAGCTTCACTCCTGAATCCTTCAGGTCATTGTTACTCAGATCAAGCTCTCTCAGGTGTGAGGAGTTTGAACTGAGAGCTGAGGCCAACAATTCACAGGATGTGTCTGTGAGTTTACAGCCAGTGAGTCTGCCAACACAGAGTAAATACCATGACAGATAGTTTGTATTATAATGTTATGCTTAGCTTTCCCTGCTTACACTGTTAGCCCACTAATAATATGAACACCTGGCTTTTATGATTAGTTTGTCTTATAGTTTTCAGCTGATAGCAAGTTTAGTCAGCCAATGAAAATGCTGTTGTAACTACAATGTATTTTGGTGTGCAATATTTACATGAATTCTTACAGAGCTTTCCTGCAGCTTCTCACAGCTGGGAGCAGTCTCCTACGACCCTCCTCTGATGTCTTGTATACCTTCAGGTCAAACACATCCAGAACTTCCTCTGATATCTGTAGCATGTAGGCCAGTGCTGAACAGTGAGCATGTGTGAGGTTTTTGGATCTGTTCTCAGAACTCAAGTACGCTTGGATTTCCTCTTGTACTGAATAGTCTTTCATCTCTATCAGACAGTGGAAGAGATTGATGCACCTCTCAGGGGAGATGTTCTTCCTCTGCATCACCTTAAGGGATCGGATTGTTTTCTGGACACTCTCTGGACTGCTTTCTGTCTGTGTCACCAGACCTTGTAGGAGTTTCTGATTGGACTCCAGTGACATGCCATGAAGGAAGCGGACAAAGAGGTCCAGGTGTCCGTTCTTGCTCTCCAAGGCTTCAACCACAGCACTCTTCAGCAGCTCATGCAAGGTTAGCTCTTCAGATGCAGCTCTAGACTTTCTCTTGAGGAAGGGCTTCAGTGCGTCCATGTTCTTGGTTGTGTAACAATGGTACATGTAGACAGCTGAGAGAAACTCCTGAATGCTCAGATGAACAAAGCAGTACACCACTCTCTGAAATAACACAGACTCTTCTTTAAAGATTTGTGTGCACACTCCTGAGTACACTGAGGCTTCTTTGGCATCAATGCCACACTCTTTCAGGTCTTCTTCATAGAACATGAGATTACCCTTCTGCAGATTTTCAAACGCCAGCTTCCCCAGCTTCAGAAGAACTTCCTTATCTGACTCCATGAGCTCCTCTTGATCCATCTAATCTCTTCCATGATACTTCTTGTTTTTCAGGCTGGTCTGAATGAGCAGGAAGTGTATTAACATCTCAGTCAGAGTCGTGGGCATCTCTCTCCTCTTGTCTGTACTCAACATGTGTTCAAGGACTATTGCAGAAATCCAACAGAAGACTGGAATGTGGCACATGATGTGGAGGCTCCTTGATGTCTTTATGTGTGAGATGATTCTGCTGGCCAGGTCCTCATCACTGAATCTCTTCCTGAAGTACTCCTCCTTCTGTGGGTCATTGAACCCTCGTACCTCTGTCACCTGGTCAACACACTCAGGGGGGATCTGATTGGTTGCTGCTGGTCGGGAGGTTATCCATAGGAGAGCAGAGGGAAGCAGATTCCCCTTGATGAGGTTTGTCAGCAGAACATCGACAGACGATGTCTGGGTGACATCAGACACCTTTTCATTGTGCTGGAAATCCAATGGAAGTCTGCTTTCATCCAAACCATCAAAGATGAACATAGCTTTACAAGCAGTGAGTTTCTTTGCATTGCCTATGTCTAGTTCTGTGTGGAAGCCATTTAAAAGTCTGAGAAGACTGTACTGGAGATCTTTAATCAAGTTCAGCTCCCGGAAAGGAAGCACAAATATGATATCCACATCTTGGTTCGCCTTCTCTTCACCCCAGTCTAGGATGAACTTCTGCACAGAGACTGTTTTTCTGATGCCAGCGATGCCCTTCGTCAGCACAGTTCTGATGCTTCTCTCTTGGCCTGGTAAGGGTTTAAAGATGTCATTGCAGTGGATTGCTGTGTCATGTGAGGTTGGCGTCCTGGATGCTGTCTCTAGCTGCCACACCTCATGTTCATTGTTAACCCCTTCACTCTCTCCCTCTGTGATGTAGAGCTCTGTGTAAATCCTGTTGAGGGGAGTTTGGTTCCCTGCTTTTTCCATGCCTTCTATCACACATTCATACCTCCTTTTCAGACTGTCTTTATGGTTTACTATAGCTCTCTGCAGGCTGTCATCCACTACAAGGGAAGAGGAAAAATGATGTGTATCAGAAACATTCATTGACAGGATGAAAAGTGGGCCTTCCACAACTACAGTAACTTCTACTATCTCATAATATTGTAGTTAACTACTGTAAATCATATTAAGGTATTGACTTGGCCCACGTGTGCAAGTGGTCTTACTGTTTTCAGAGCCTCTTGTTTTATTGGGTTGACTCAGCTGCTGTAGTACAGGCCGTGTTCTGGATCTCTTTCTACACTGAGGACAGTCATAGTCTCCTGAAGGAGCAGGTTTCTCCCAGTATCTGGTGATGCACTGTCTGCAGAACCTGTGTCCACAGGTGATAGAGACTGGATCCCTCAGCACCTGCTGACACACTGCACACCTGGACTGATCCTCTGGCAGAGTAGACCATCCACTACAGAGATAAAGGAGAGAGAGAGAGATTGTAGATGTTAATACTGATCCTCTAATAGAGTAGACCTTCCACTACAGAGATAAAGGAGAGAGATATTGTAGATGTTAATACTGTTCATAGACAGACAGCTGGGAACAGTATACTCTGCTCTCTGAGTGTGGTAGTAGCCTCTGGAATGGATAACATGTCCACAGTGGTATTACTAAACTATATGAACTCAGAAGGTTGTAGAAACATGTCCACAGTGGTATTACTAAACTATATGAACTCAGAAGGTTGTAGAAACATGTCCACAGTGGTATTACTAAACTATATGAACTCAGAAGGTTGTAGAAACATGTCCACAGTGGTATTACTAAACTATATGAACTCAGAAGGTTGTAGAAACATGTCCACAGTGGTATTACTAAACTATATGAACTCAGGTTGTAGAAACATGTCCACAGTGGTATTACTAAACTATATGAACTCAGAAGGTTGTAGAAACATGTCCACAGTGGTATTACTAAACTATATGAACTCAGAAGGTTGTAGAAACATGTCCACAGTGGTATTACTAAACTATATGAACTCAGAAGGTTGTAGAAACATGTCCACAGTGGTATTACTAAACTATATGAACTCTGAAGGTTGTAGAAACATGTCCACAGTGGTATTACTAAACTATATGAACTCAGAAGGTTGTAGAAACATGTCCACAGTGGTATTACTAAACTATATGAACTCAAAAGGTTGTAGAAACATGTCCACAGTGGTATTACTAAACTATATGACCTCAGAAGGTTGTAGAAGCATGTCCACAGTGGTATTACTAAACTATATGAACTCAGAAGGTTGTAGCAACATGTCCACAGTGGTATTACTAAACTATATGAACTCAGAAGGTTGTAGAAACATGTCCACAGTGGTATTACTAAACTATATGAACTCAGAAGGTTGTAGAAACATGTCCACAGTGGTATTACTAAACTATATGAACTCAGGTTGTAGAAACATGTCCACAGTGGTATTACTAAACTATATGAACTCAGAAGGTTGTAGAAACATGTCCACAATGGTATTACTAAACTATATGAACTCAGGTTGTAGAAACATGTCCACCGTGGTATTACTAAACTATATGAACTCAGAAGGTTGTAGAAACATGTCCACAGTGGTATTACTAAACTATATGAACTCAGAAGGTTGTAGAAACATGTCCACAGTGGTATTACTAAACTATTTGAACTCAGAAGGTTGTAGAAACATGTCCACAGTGGTATTACTAAACTATATGAACTCAGAAGGTTGTAGAAACATGTCCACAGTGGTATTACTAAACTATATGAACTCAGATTGTAGAAATCTTCAAAAGTATAGAATGTACACACTAAGAAAAGAGGGTTCCGCAAGGGTTCTTTGGGAAGGTGATGGTTCTATGTGGAACCATAATGACTCAAAGAACCCTTCAAGCCATTCAATGGTTCTTTGCAGTTCACAAAAAGGGTTATTTGCGTTTTAGTGATAATTAAAATGTAGAGGCAGTGGCTCATTAGAATATTTTGCGGAGTGGTTTGTTCAAAGCTCTTTTTGTGTAACAGTGAGTGAGTGCCATTGACGTTTATCTAATGTGTTGTGTTATGCAATGACTGTTAATACACACAGTTATGTGGGACTATGGCCAGTGGCGGTGTCTTGTGAACGACTCACGTATGGCCTTGTGTCAATTGAGAACGGTTGACTAAGTCAGTGGTTCTCAATTCTCTCCTCAGTGACGTAGTGATGTTATGTTTCATACTGAAGCTCCAAGACATGTGTTGAAATCGCTAAGCAGCTAACTTCGAATCAATGTGCCGATGCGTGTATCACTTTATCAGAAGTACGTCATTAATGATGTCCGAAGCTTCGTTTGATCACATGCTTTTTCAAACCGTGTGTTGCAAAATGCAAGATCCCACTGATTTCACCGTGGTTCCGATGCTTTCTTCGATTAAGCTGCTTTTAAACACCGACTGCTACTGGATACCATACTTATACATTTAGTTAGGATTTTGTACAAATAATTTCACCTGACTGGTGTCTTAGCTGGTAGAGTAGGGAACTATGGAACATTCCGGGATGTGTGAGTATGAGTTCGAATCCGGTTGAAGAGACACTATTCAGAAAATAGTTTTGTGAAACCACACTTTCTGCACTGTTGTTCAAATAATTAGTTTTATTTAGTATAGTATAAGCTTCTCTCTTAAACATCCTCAATAATGCCATAGATTCCATTTTTGAAAAATAGTCCACTTGAAGGCAGAAAAATAAGCATGATGTAAGATGTGATCTGACTGGAGGCTATTAAAGCCAACGACTTACCACTACAGAGTTTTGATAAAATCAGTGGAGAAAAAAATACCTTTATCTGATAATCACACATTGCTATTTATTGCTGACCAGCAGATGTCACTAATGTGCAATGTGTGAATGAATAAAGAAGCTCAGAGCAATTAACCTAATTGACACAATTGGCTGGAAAGCCTCATTAGCAAACTAAGTTTCCTGAAGCAATCACTACATTGACCTGCAGCTGATTCAACTGGTAATGGCAGGTAGCTTAGCATTAAGAGCCAGTAACTGAAAGGTCGCTGGTTTGAATCCCCGAGCCGACTAGGTGAAAAATCAGCCAATGTGCCCTTGAGCAAGGCACTTCACCCTAATTGCCCTATGTTGCTCTGCATAAGAGCGTCTGCTAAAATGTTAAATATAACACCTATGGAATTTAAACAATATAGTATGGCTAACCAGAATACAGAAAAAACCTGTAATGTAAAATTTAGATGGATAACTCCTTCCTTCTGTCACTACAGATTTAGATGGAGAACTCCTTCCTTCTGTCACTACAGATTTAGATGGAGAACTCCTTCCTTCTGTCACTACAGATTTAGATGGAGAACTCCTTCCTTCTGTCACTACAGATTTAGATGGAGAACTCCTTCCTTCTGTCACTACAGATTTAGATGGAGAACTCCTTCCTTCTGTCACTACAGATTTAGATGGAGAACTCCTTCCTTCTGTCACTACAGATTTAGATGGAGAACTCCTTCCTTCTGTCACTACAGATTTAGATGGAGAACTCCTTCCTTCTGTCACTACAGATTTAGATGGAGAACTCCTTCCTTCTGTCACTACATATTTAGATGGAGAACTCCTTCCTTCTGTCACTACAGATTTAGATGGAGAACTCCTTCCTTCTGTCACTACAGATTTAGATGGAGAACTCCTTCCTTCTGTCACTACAGATTTAGATGGATAACTCCTTCCTTCTGTCACTACAGATTTAGATGGAGAACTCCTTCCTTCTGTCACTACAGATTTAGATGGAGAACTCCTTCCTTCTGTCACTACAGATTTAGATGGATAACTCCTTCCTTCTGTCACTACAGATTTAGATGGAGAACTCCTTCCTTCTGTCACTACAGATTTAGATGGAGAACTCCTTCCTTCTGTCACTACAGATTTAGATGGATAACTCCTTCCTTCTGTCACTACAGATTTAGATGGAGAACTCCTTCCTTCTGTCACTACAGATTTAGATGGATAACTCCTTCCTTCTGTCACTACAGATTTAGATGGATAACTCCTTCCTTCTGTCACTACAGATTTAGATGGAGAACTCCTTCCTTCTGTCACTACATATTTAGATGGAGAACTCCTTCCTTCTGTCACTACAGATTTAGATGGAGAACTCCTTCCTTCTGTCACTACAGATTTAGATGGAGAACTCCTTCCTTCTGTCACTACAGATTTAGATGGATAACTCCTTCCTTCTGTCACTACAGATTTAGATGGAGAACTCCTTCCTTCTGTCACTACAGATTTAGATGGAGAACTCCTTCCTTCTGTCACTACAGATTTAGATGGAGAACTCCTTCCTTCTGTCACTACAGATTTAGATGGAGAACTCCTTCCTTCTGTCACTACTTCCTTCTGTCACTACAGATTTAGATGGAGAACTCCTTCCTTCTGTCACTACAGATTTAGATGGAGAACTCCTTCCTTCTGTCACTACAGATTTAGATGGATAACTCCTTCCTTCTGTCACTACAGATTTAGATGGAGAACTCCTTCCTTCTGTCACTACAGATTTAGATGGATAACTCCTTCCTTCTGTCACTACATATTTAGATGGAGAACTCCTTCCTTCTGTCACTACAGATTTAGATGGATAACTCCTTCCTTCTGTCACTACAGATTTAGATGGATAACTCCTTCCTTCTGTCACTACAGATTTAGATGGAGAACTCCTTCCTTCTGTCACTACAGATTTAGATGGAGAACTCCTTCCTTCTGTCACTACATATTTAGATGGAGAACTCCTTCCTTCTGTCACTACAGATTTAGATGGAGAACTCCTTCCTTCTGTCACTACAGATTTAGATGGAGAACTCCTTCCTTCTGTCACTACAGATTTAGATGGAGAACTCCTTCCTTCTGTCACTACAGATTTAGATGGAGAACTCCTTCCTTCTGTCACTACAGATTTAGATGGATAACTCCTTCCTTCTGTCACTACAGATTTAGATGGAGAACTCCTTCCTTCTGTCACTACAGATTTAGATGGAGAACTCCTTCCTTCTGTCACTACAGATTTAGATGGAGAACTCCTTCCTTCTGTCACTACAGATTTAGATGGAGAACTCCTTCCTTCTGTCACTACAGATTTAGATGGATAACTCCTTCCTTCTGTCACTACATATTTAGATGGAGAACTCCTTCCTTCTGTCACTACAGATTTAGATGGATAACTCCTTCCTTCTGTCACTACAGATTTAGATGGATAACTCCTTCCTTCTGTCACTACAGATTTAGATGGAGAACTCCTTCCTTCTGTCACTACATATTTAGATGGAGAACTCCTTCCTTCTGTCACTACAGATTTAGATGGAGAACTCCTTCCTTCTGTCACTACAGATTTAGATGGAGAACTCCTTCCTTCTGTCACTACAGATTTAGATGGATAACTCCTTCCTTCTGTCACTACAGATTTATATGGAGAACTCCTTCCTTCTGTCACTACAGATTTAGATGGAGAACTCCTTCCTTCTGTCACTACAGATTTAGATGGATAACTCCTTCCTTCTGTCACTACAGATTTAGATGGAGAACTCCTTCCTTCTGTCACTACAGATTTAGATGGAGAACTCCTTCCTTCTGTCACTACAGGTTTAGATGGAGAACTCCTTCCTTCTGTCACTACAGATTTAGATGGAGAACTCCCCTTCCTTCTGTCACTACAGATTTAGATGGATAACTCCTTCCTTCTGTCACTACAGATTTAGATGGAGAACTCCTTCCTTCTGTCACTACAGATTTGGGTAAAACAGCTTTTCATTTCTTTGCACCTCACTTATGGAACAATCTTCAAAATACCGTACAGTTTGATGCATGGGGGCCTTTCGGTCAATTCAGATTGTTAGTAGAGGACCTCTTCACTGAGGAATGTGGTTGTTTTTTATCATGTTTTTTTTTATCATGGTGTTTTTTATCATGGTGTTTTTTGTATTTTTCTTTTTGTGTTTCCTGCCTTGATTGTAGCATCTGTCTCTCTAACTTGTATTGTGTGATTGCTGTAATTCATTTTATTGTGTAATTGCTGTAATTACTTTTGTGTAATTGCTGTATTTCCTTGTATTGTGTAATTGCTGTAATTACTTGTAGTGTAATTGCTGTAATTACTTTTATTGTGTAATTGCTGTAATTACTTTTATTGTGTTCTTGCTTGGTCTTGTCATGCAGGTCTCCATTTAAAAAGACCTTGGTCTCAATCAGACTACCCTGCCTTAAATAAAGGTTAAAAGGTGCAATATGTAACTTTTTGGGTGACCCGACCAAATTCCTATAGAAATGTAAGATATGGCATTCAAAGCAAGTCTAGGAAGCGGTAGATATGTTCTATGTGCGCTATTTATTTGCTTCCCGGTCTTAAGTTTCGGTTTTGCGTCTTTTAATTTCGGTTTTGTACACCAGTTGAAAATACAATATTTTTGTTTATGGAAAATATATTTCATATCGGTTTTGATGATACAATGATTCTCTACACTATACTTTTGTATACTGCTTGTTTTGTCACATAAACTGAAATAACGTGAACAATTAGAATTTTAGTAACCAGCAACTGGCAGAGCGATTTTTGCAAAACATATGATGTTTTGATTTAGTATCAAGGCGATTGGATTTGTCTCGTTTCCACAAGAGCTACTGTATCTGTGTTATATCAATAAAATAATATGTATCTGTAACAACAAGGGCCATGACTGATATCTTGGTTGGCTATACTCGCTACAGCAGAAATGGTCAGATATGAACACAAACCAGCTTATTGAGATTGAACTAAATTGTTTTTGCAGGGCAAGACGTTTGGGGGAATAAATAAACCACTATGAAACAACATGTTAAAATATACACTGATTGGACAAAACACACAAAGCCCCCTCCTGCTTTACAGTATATACTCAGATACACAAAATACATCTGGTTTCAGATCTAGAAGATTCTCCTCTTCAATAGTAATATCATAAATTCTGACCAGTAACTTACCTGGGGTCAAAGGTCACTGGTCCATCACTAAAATGTATAGGACGATCAATAGAGAAGTCACTCTTCATGGACAGATGACTGGGTACTGGAGAGACTGATCTCCGAATTTGGTTGGAGATTCTGAAAAACATAATAAATCACCATTAAACTACATTTTAAAATACATCAAAACTATATCTCAATAGGTAAAATACATTACATAAAGTAATAAAATATATGCCATTACATAAAGCAACAAACATACACTGAGTATACAAAACATTAAGAACACCTTCCTAATATTGAGTTGCACCTCCTCTCTTTTTGCCCTCAGAACAGCCTCAACTCGTCGGGCATGGACTCTACAAGGTGTCGAAAGCGTCCCACAGGGGATGCTGGCCCATGTTGACTCCAATGCGTCCCACAGTTGTGTCAAAATGGCTGGATGTCCTTTGGGTAGTGGACCATTCTTGATACACACAGGAAACTTTTGAGCGTGAACAACCCAGCAGCGTTGCAGTTCTTGACAAAAACCTGTGTGCCTGGTACCTACTACCATACCCCGTTCAAAGGTACTTAAATATTTTGTCTTGCCTATTCACCCTCTGAATGGCAGATTTACACAATCCATGTCTCAATTGTCTCAAGGCTTAAAAATCCTTCATTAACCTCTCTCCTCCCCTTTATCTACACGGATTGAAGTTGATTTAACAACTTACATAAATAAGAGATCATAGCTTTCACCTGGATTCACCTTGTCAATCTATGTCATGGAAAAAGCAGGTGTTCATAATGTTTTGTACACTCAGTGTATTCAAATATATTACATAAACAACTAATAATAAGCAGATGCCTTATAGTATATACTCAGACACACAAAATACATCTGGTTTCAGATCTTGAAGATTCTCATCTTCAATAGTAATATGATACAATTTTACCTAGGGTCAAAGGTCACTGGTCCATCACTAAAATGTATAGGTTGATGCATAGAGAAGTCACTCTTCATGGACAGATGACTGGGTACTGGAGAGACTGATCTCAGAGTTTGGTTGGAGATTCTGGAAAACATAATAAATCCCCATGAAACTACATTTTAAAATATTTCAAAACTATATTTCAATAGATAAAATACATTACATTAAGCAATAAAACATATGCCATTACATAAAGCAAAAAACATACACTGAGTATACAAAACATTAAGAACACCCTCCTAATATTGAGTTGCTGCCCCCCCCCTCCCTTTTCACCCTCAGAACAGCATCAACTCGTCAAGGCATTGACTCTTCAAGGTGTCGAAAGCGTCCAACAGGGATGCTGGCCCATGTTGACTCCTATGATTCCCACAGTTGTGTCAAGTTGGCTGGATGTCCTTTGGGTGGTGGACCTTTCTTGAGACACACAGGAAACTTTTGAGCGTGAAAAACCCAGCAGCGTTGCAGTTCTTGACAAAAACCTGTGTGCCTGGTACCTACTACCATACCCCGTTCAAAGGCACTTAAATATTTTGTCTTACCTATTCACCATCTGAATGGCACATTTACACAATCCATGTCTCAATTGTTTCAAGCCTTAAAAATCATTGATTAACCTGTCTCCTCCCCTTCATCTACACTGATTGAAGTTGATTTAACAACTTACATAAATAAGAGATCGTATCTTTCACATGGATTCACCTCATCAATCTATGTCATGGAAAAAGCAGGTGTTCCTAATGTTTTGTACACTCAGAATATTAAAATATATTACATAAACAAATAATTATAAGCAGATGCTTTACAGTATATACTCAGATACACACAATACATCTGGTTTCAGATCTAGAAGATTCTCCTCTTCAAGAGTAATATCATCAATTCTGACCAGTAACTTACCTAGGGTCAAAGGTCACTGGTCCATCACTAAAATGTATAGGTTGATGCATAGAGAAGTCACTCTTCATGGACAGATGACTGGGTACTGGAGAGACTGATCTCAGAGTTTGGTTGAGATTCTGGAAAACATAATAAATCCCCATGAAACTACATTTTAAAATATTTCAAAACTATATTTCAAGAGATAAAATACATTACATGAAGCAATAAAACATATGCCATTACATAAAGCAAAAAAACATACACTGAGTATACAAAACATTAAGAACACCCTCCTAATATTGAGTTGCACCTCCCTCTCTTTTGCCCTCAGAACAGCCTCAACTCGTCGGGGCATGGACTCTACAAGGTGTCGAAAGCGTCCCACAGGGATGCTGGCCAATGTTGACTCCAATGCGTCCCACAGTTGTGTCAAAATGGCTGGATGTCCTTTGGGTAGTGGACCATTCTTGATACACACAGGAAACTTTTGAGCGTGAACAACCCAGCAGCGTTGCAGTTCTTGACAAAAACCTGTGTGCCTGGTACCTACTACAATACCCAGTTCAAAGGCATACCCTGTCCATTCACCCTCTGAATGGCACATTTACACAATCCATGTCTCATTTGTCTCCAGGCTTAAAAATCCTTCATTAACCTCTCTCCTCCCCTTCATCTACACTGATTGAAGTGGATTTAACAAGTGACATCAATAAGAGATCATAGCTTTCACCTGGATTCACCTTGTCAATCTATGTCATGGAAAAAGCAGGTGTTCCTAATGTTTTGTACACTCAGTGTATTCAAATATATTACATAAACAACTAATTATAAGCAGATGCTTTACAGTATATACTCAGATACACAAAATACATCTGGTTTCAGATCTAGAAGATTCTCCTCTTCAAGAGTAATATTATCAATTCTGACCAGTAACTTACCTAGGGTCAAAGGTCACTGGTCCATCACTAAAATGTATAGGTTGATGCATAGAGAAGTCACTCTTCATGGACAGATGACTGGGTACTGGAGAGACTGATCTCAGAGTTTGGTTGGAGATTCTGGAAAACATAATAAATCCCCATGAAACTACATTTTAAAATATTTCAAAACTATATTTCAATAGATAAAATACATTACATTAAGCAATAAAACATATGCCATTACATAAAGCAAAAACATCACTGAGTATACAAAACATTAAGAACACCCTCCTAATATTGAGTTGCACCTCCTCTCTTTGCCCTCAGAACAGCCTCAACTCGCCGGGGCATGGACTCTACAAGGTGTCGAAAGCGTCCCACAGGGATGCTGGCCCATGTTGACTCCAATGCGTCCCACAGTTGATGTCAAAATGGCTGGATGTCCTTTGGGTAGTGGACCATTTTTTTTATTTTTTTTATTTTATTTCACCTTTATTTAACCAGGTAAACCAGTTGAGAACAAGTTCTCATTTACAACTGCGACCTGGCCAAGATAAAGCATAGCAGTGCGATAAAAACAACAACACAGAGTTACATATGGGGTAAAATGAAACAAAAATCAAAAAAAATACAACAGAAATACAATTAATATACAGTGTGCAAATTTAGCAAGTTATGGAGGTAAGGCAATAAAATAGGCTATAGTGCAAAATAATTACAATTTAGTATTAACACTGGAATGATGTGCAAGAGATGATGTGCAAATAGAGATACTGGGGTACAGATGAGCAAAATAAATAACAATATAGGGATGAGGTAGTTGGGCGGGCTAATTTCAGATGGGCTGTGTACAGGTGCAGTGATCGGTAAGGTGCTCTGACAACTGATGCTTAAAGTTAGTGAGGGAGATAAGCGTCTCCAGCTTCAGAGATTTTTGCAATTTGTTCCAGTCATTGGCAGCAGAGAACTGGAAGGAATTGCGGCCAAAGGAGGTGTTGGCTTTGGGGGATGACCAGTGAGATATACTCGCTGGAGCGCAGACTACGGGTGGGTGTTGCTATGGTGACCAGTGAGCTAAGATAAGGCGGGGATTTGCCTAGCAGTGATTTATAGATGGCCTGGAGCCAGTGGGTTTGGCGGCGAATATGTAGTGAGGACCAGCCAACAAGAGCGTACAGGTCACAGTGGTGGGTATTATATGGGGCTTTGGAGACAAAACGGATGGCACTGTGATAGACAACATCCAATTTGCTGAGTAGAGTGTTGGAGGCTATTTTGTAAATGACATCGCCGAAGTCAAGGATCGGTAGGATAGTCAGTTTTACAAGGGCATGTTTGGCAGCATGAGTGAAGGAGGCTTTGTTGCGAAATAGGAAACCGATTCTAGATTTAACTTTGGATTGGAGATTCTTAATGTGAGTCTGGAAGGAGAGTTTACAGTCTAACCAGACACCTAGATATTTGTAGTTGTCCACGTACTCTAGGTCAGACCCGTCTAGAGTAGTGATTCTAGTCGGGTGGGCGGGTGCAAGCAGCGTTCGGTTGAAGAGCATGCATTTTGTTTTACTAGTGTTTAAGAGCAGTTGGAGGCTACTGAAGGAGTGTTGTATGGAATTGAAGCTCGTTTGGAGGTTTGTTAACACAGTGTCCAATGAAGGGCCAGATGTATACAAAATGGTGTCGTCTGCGTAGAGGTGGATCTGAGAGTCACCAGCAGCAAGAGCGACGTCATTGATATACACAGAGAAAAGAGTTGGCCCAAGAATTGAACCCTGTGGCACCCCCATAGAGACTGCCATAGGTCCAGACAACAGGCCCTCCGATTTGACACATTGAACTCTATCTGAGAAGTAGTTGGTGAACCAGGCGAGGCAGTCATTAGAGAAACCAAGGCTATTTAGTCTGCCAATAAGAATGCGGTGGTTGACAGAGTCGAAAGCCTTGGCCAGGTCAATGAAAACGGCTGCACAGTACTGTCTATTATCGATCGCGGTTATAATATCATTTAGGACCTTGAGCGTGGCTGAAGTGCACCCATGACCAGCTCGAAACCGGATTGCATAGCGGAGAAGGTACGGTGGGATTCGAAATGGTTGGTGATCTGTTTGTTGACTTGGCTTTCAAAACTTTTGAAAGGCAGGGCAGGATGGATATGGGTCTGTAACAGTTTGGATCTAGAGTGTCACCCCCTTTGAAGAGGGGGGATGACCGCGGCAGCTTTCCAATCTCTGGGGATCTCAGACGTTACGAAAGAGAGGTTGAACAGGCTAGTAATAGGGGTTGCGACAATTTCGGCGGCTAGTTTTAGAAAGAAAGGGTCCAGATTGTCTAGTCCAGATGATTTGTAGGGGTCCAGATTTTGCAGCTCTTTTAGAACATCAGCTGTCTGGATTTGTGTGAAGGAGAAGCGGGGGGCATGGGCAAGTTGCAGCGGAGGGTGCAGAGCTGGTGGCCGGGGTAGTGGTAGCCAGGTGGAAAGCATGGCCAGCCGTAGCAAAATGCTTGTTGAAATTCTCGATTATTGTAGATTTATCGGTGGTGATAGTGTTTCCTAGCCTCAGTGCAGTGGGCAGCTGGGAGGAAGTGCTCTTATTTTCCATGGACTTTACAGTGTCCCAAAACTTTTTGGAGTTAGTGCTACAGGATGCAAATTTCTGTTTGAAAAAAGTTAGCCTTTGCTTTCCTAACTGCTTGTGTATATTGGTTCCTAACTTCCCTGAAAAGTTGCATATCACGGGGCTATTTGATGCTAATGCAGTACGCCACAGGATGTTTTTGTGCTGGTCAAGGGCAGTCAAGTCTGAGGAGAACCAGGGGCTATATCTGTTCTTAGTTCTGTATTTTTGAATGGGGCATGTCTATTTAAGATTGAGAGGAAATTACTTTTAAAGAACAACCAGGCATCCTCTACTGACGGAATGAGATCTATATCCATCCAGGATACCTGGGCCAGGTCAATTAGGAAGGCCTGCTCGCTGAAGTGTTTTTTGGGAGCGTTTGACAGTGATGAGGGGTGGTCGTTTGACCGCGGACCCGTTACGGACGCAGGCAATAAGGCAGTGATCGCTGAGATCCTGGTTGAAGACAGCGGAGGTGTATTTAGAGGGTAAGTTAGTCGGGATGATATCTATGAGGGTACCCATGTTTACGGATTTAGGTTGTACCTGGTAGGTTCGTTGATAATTTGCGTGAGGTTGAGGGCATCTAGCTTGGATTGTAGGATGGCTGGGGTATTAAGCATATCCCAATTTAGGTCACCAAGCAGTACGAACTCTGAGGATAGATGGGGGGCAATCAGTTCACATATGGTGTCCAGGGCACAGCTGGGGGCTGAGGGGGGTCTGTAGCAAGCGGCAACAGTGAGAGATTTATTTCTGGAAAGGTGGATTTTTAGAACTAAAAGCTCAAACTGTTTGGGCACAGACCTGGATAGTATGATGGAGCTCTGCAGGCTATCTCTACAGTAGATTGCAACTCCACCCCCCTTTGGCAGTTCTATCTAGACGGAAAATGTTATAGTTGGGGATGGAAATTTCAGAATTTTGGTGGCCTTCCTAAGCCAGGATTCAGACACTGCTAGAACATCAGGGTTGGCGGAGTGTGCTAACGCAGTGAATAACTCAAACTTAGGAAGGAGGCTTCTGATATTTATGTGCAGAAAACCAAGACTTTTACGGTTACAGAAGTCAATAAATGATAGCTCCTGGGGAGTAGGAGTGATACTGGGGGCTGCAGGGCCTGGGTTAGCCTCTACATCACCAGAGGAACAGAGGAGGAGTAGAATAAGGATACGACTAAAGGCTTTAAGAACTGGTCTTCTAGTGCGTTGGGTACATAGAATAAAGGGGCGGTTCTCCGGGCGTTGTAGAAAAGATTCAGGGCATTATGTACAGAAAAGGATATGGAAGGATATGAGTACAGTTCAGGTAATCCTAAGTGTTGGGTAACAATGAAAGAGATAGCATCATTGGAGGCATCGATTGAGCCGGTCTCGGCTTGTATGGGGGGGGGAACAAAGGAACTATATGAGACAGTTTGAGAGGGACTAGGGGTTCTACATTGAAATTGTATAATAAGAACTAACCCAAACAGCAATAGGCAAGGCATAATTGACACGGGAGAGAGGCATAAAGCAGTCACGTGTTATTAGAGAGAGCTAAGACACAACTGGAAATAGCGATAACGTTTGGGCTAGGACTAAACAGAAAAAAACAGGACAGAGTACCGTGTAAAGGAACAGTCCAGCGGGCATCAGCTGTGCAGCTGAGTGATCATAAGGTCCAGTGAACAGCAATATGTGAGTCCGAGAGCAGTTCAAATTGGTGCTTCAGCACAGCTAGCAGGGAGCTAGCAGGCTAGCTCAAGGCTAACTGGTGCTTGCTATATGGCAATGGTATCAGCCAGCAACAGGTTGCAGCTAGCTAGCTGGTTGTGATGATCCGGCGCTAGGGTCCAGTGATTCCGGCAGAAAGTCCAATAAGCTATGGGTCGATAGCACGCTGGGTCGGTAGCACGCTGTGCAGACTGGCCGACGAATTGTCCAGGCTAGCTAGAGCTGGCTGGTGGATAGTGTAGGCCACGGACAGTGGTGGAGACGCTAACGGTAACTAATAGCAGGTAGCCAATTCAGATTGCTGCTACACACGTTTCAGTATACGGTTCTTGATGAAAGTTATAAAGAAATAATATAATCCTTTCCACGTTGGGTGAGGCGGGTTGCAGGAGAGTATATTTAGTTAAAGAATGAAAGTAAAAAAATTGAGAAATATAGACAAAAAAAACAAGAAACGGGATATTTACACAGGACGAAAAATAAAAGCGACCGTACTGCTACGCCATCTTGGAAGATGGCGTTCTTGATACACACAGGAAACTTTTGAGCGTGAACAACCCAGCAGCGTTGCAGTTCTTGACAAAAACCTGTGTGCCTGGTACCTACTACCATACCCCGTTCAAAGGCATACCCTGTCCATTCACCCTCTGAATGGCACATTTACACAATCCATGTCTCATTTGTCTCCAGGCTTAAAAATCCTTCATTAACCTCTCTCCTCCCCTTCATCTACACTGATTGAAGTGGATTTAACAAGTGACATCAATAAGAGATCATAGCTTTCACCTGGATTCACCTTGTCAATCTATGTCATGGAAAAAGGGCGGCAGGTAGCTTAGTGGGTAAGAGCGTTGTGCCAGTAACCGAAAGGTCGCTGGTTCTAATCCCCGAGCCGACTAGGTGAAAAATCTGTCGATGTGCCCTTAAGCAAGGCACTTAACCCTAATTGCTCCTGTAAGTCGCTCTGGATAAGAGCGTCTGCTAAATGACTAAAATGTAAATGTAAATGAAAAAGCAGGTGTTCATAATGTTTTGTACACTCAGTGTATTAAAATATATGACATAAACAAATAATTATAAGCAGATGCTTTACAGCATATACTCAGATACACAAAATACATCTTGTTTCAGATCTTGAAGATTCTCATCTTCAATAGTAATATGATACATTTTTACCTAGGGTCAAAGGTCACTGGTCCATCACTAAACTGTATAGGACGTTCCATAGAGAAGTCACTCTTCATGTACAGATGACTGGGTACTGGAGAGACTGATCTCAGAGTTTGGTTGGATATTCTGGAAAACATAATAAATCCCCATGAAACTACATTTTAATATATATCAAAACTATATTTCAAGAGATAAAATACATTACATGAAGCAATAAAATATATGCATTACATAAAGCAACAAACATACACTGAGTATACAAAACATTAAGAACACCCTCCTAATATTGAGTTGCACCTCCTCTCTTTTGCCCTCAGAACAGCCTCAACTCGTCGGGGCATGGACTCTACAAGGTGTCGAGCGTCCCCACAGGGATGCTGGCCCATGTTACTCCAATGCGTCCCACAGTTGTGTCAAAATGGCTGGATGTCCTTTGGGTAGTGGACCACTCGATACACACAGGAAACTTTGAGCGTGAACAACCCAGCAGCGTTCAGTTCTTGACAAAAACCTGTGTGCCTGGTACCTACTACCATACCCCTGTTCAAAGATACTTAAATATTTTGTCTTGCCTATTCACCATCTGAATGGCACATTTACACAATCCATGTCTCAATTGTATCAAGGCTTAAAAATCCTTCATTAACCTGTCTCCTCCCCTTCATCTACACTGCTTGAAGTTGATTTAACAAGTTACATAAATAAGAGATCATATCTTTCACCTGGATTCACCTTATCAATCTATGTCATGGAAAAAGCAGGTGTTCATAATGTTTTGTACACTCAGTGTATTAAAATATATGACATAAACAACTAATTATAAGCAGATGCTTTGCAGTATATACTCAGATACACAAAATACATCTGGTTTCAGATCTTGAAGATTCTCATCTTCAATAGTAATATGATAAATTTTTACCTAGGGTCAAAGGTCACTGGTCCATCACTAAACTGTATAGGACGTTCCATAGAGAAGTCACTCTTCATGGACAGATGACTGGGTACTGGAGAGACTGATCTCAGAGTTTGGTTGGATATTCTGGAAAACATAATAAATCCCCATGAAACTACATTTTAAAATATATCAAAACTATATTTCAAGAGATAAAATACATTACATAAAGCAATAAAATATATGCCATTACATAAAGCAACAAACATGCACTGAGTATACAAAACATTAAGAACACCTTCCTAATATTGAGTTTCACCTCCCCTCTCTTTTGCCCTCAGAACAGCCTCAACTCGTTGGGGCATGGACTCTACAAGGTGTCGAAAGCGTCCCACAGGGATGCTGGCCCATGTTGACTCCAATGCTTCCCACAGTTGTGTCAAAATGGCTGGATGTCCTTTGGGTGGTGGACCACTCTTGATACACACAGGAAACTTTTGAGCGTGAACAACCCAGCAGCGTTGCAGTTCTTGACAAAAACCTGTGTGCCTATTTTTTTTTTTTTCACCTTTATTTAACCAGGTAAACCAGTTGAGAACAAGTTCTCATTTACAACTGCGACCTGGCCAAGATAAAGCAAAGCAGTGCGATAAAAACAACACAGAGTTACATATGGGGTAAAAAACATAAAGTCAGAAATACAACAGAAAATATATATACAGTGTGTGCAAATGTAGTAAGTTATGGAGGTAAGGCAATAAATAGGCTATAGTGCAAAATAATTACAATAGTATTAACACTGGAATGCTAGATGTGCAAGAGAGTTATGTGCAAATAGAGATACTGGGGTGCAAAAGAGCAAAATAAATAACAATATAGGGATGAGGTAGTTGGGTGGGCTAATTTCAGATGGGCTGTGTACAGGTGCAGTGATCGGTAAGGTGCTCTGACAACTGATGCTTAAAGTTAGTGAGGGAGATAAGAGTCTCCAGCTTCAGAGATTTTTGCAATTCGTTCCAGTCATTGGCAGCAGAGAACTGGAAGGAATGGCAGCCAAAGGAGGTGTTGGCTTTGGGAATGACCAGTGAGATATACCTGCTGGAGCGCAGACTACGGGTGGGTGTTGCTATGGTGACCAATGAGCTAAGATAAGGCGGGGATTTGCCTAGCAGTGATTTCTAGATGGCCTGGAGCCAGTGGGTTTGACGACGAACATGTAGTGAGGACCAGCCAACAAGAGCGTACAGGTCACAGTGGTGGGTAGCGTATGGGGCTTTGGAGACAAAACGGATGGCACTGTGATAGACTACATCCAATTTGCTGAGTAGAGTGTTGGAGGCTATTTTGTAAATGACATCGCGAAGTCAAGGATCGGTAGGATAGTCAGTTTTACGAGGGCATGTTTGGCAGCATGAGTGAAGGAGGCTTTGTTACGAAATAGGAAGCCGATTCTAGATTTAACTTTGGATTGGAGATTCTTTATGTGAGTCTGGAAGGAGAGTTTACAGTCTAACCTAGGTATTTGTAGTTGTCCACATACTCTAGGTCAGACCCGACGAGAGTGGTGATTCTAGTCGGGTGGGCGGTGCCAGCAGTGTCGATTGAAGAGCATGGATTTAGTTTTACTAGTGTTTAAGAGCAGTTGGAGGCTACTGAAGGAGTGTTGTATGGCATTGAAGCTCGTTTGGAGGTTTGTTAACACAGTGTCCAATGAAGGGCCAGATGTATACAAAATGGTGTCGTCTGCGTAGAGGTGGATCTGAGAGTCATTACATAAAGCATTAAATTATATGACATTACACAAACCATTTAAATATATGCCATTACATAAAGCAACAAACAAACAGTGTAAAAAGCATTAAGAACACCCTCCTAATATTGAGCCCTACTGATTCACTTCCTCATCTCAGTTCCACTTTAATCCTTAAGAGTCTATTCATGCACATCCTTTATAATATGCCCATATATAGTTATAATCTGTTCTAGGAACATCTACCCAAAATATTACACCTTCTTTATTACTTCACCAAACATACACTACATGATCAAAAGTATGTGGACACCTGCTGGTCCAACATCTCATTACACCTGCTGGTCCAACATCTCATTACACCTGCTGGTCCAACATCTCATTACACCTGCTGGTCCAACATCTCATTACACCTGCTGGTCCAACATCTCATTACACCTGCTGGTCCAACATCTCATTACACCTGCTGCTCCAACATCTCATTACACCTGCTGGCCAACATCTCATTAAACCTGCTGGCCAACATCTCATTACACCTGCTGGTCCAACATCTCATTAAACCTGCTGGCCAACATCTCATTACACCTGCTGGTCCAACATCTCATTACACCTGCTGGTCCAACATCTCATTACACCTGCAGGCCAACATCTCATTACACCTGATGGTCCAACATCTCATTACACCTGCTGGTCCAACATCTCATTACACCTGCTGGTCCAACATCTCATTACACCTGCTGGCCAACATCTCATTACACCTGCTGGTCCAACATCTCATTACACCTCCTGGTCCAACATCTCATTACACCTGCTGGTCCAACATCTCATTACACCTGCTGGTCCAACATCTCATTACACCTGCTGGCCAACATCTCATTACACCTGCTGGTCCAACATCTCATTACACCTGCTGGTCCAACATCTCATTACACCTGCTGGTCCAACATCTCATTACACCTGCTGGCCAACATCTCATTACACCTGCTGGTCCAACATCTCATTACACCTCCTGGTCCAACATCTCATTACACCTGCTGGTCCAACATCTCATTACACATGCTGGCCAATATCTCATTACACCTGCTGGTCCAACATCTCATTACACCTGCTGGTCCAACATCTCATTACACCTCCTGGTCCAACATCTCATTACACCTCCTGGTCCAACATCTCATTACAAAATCATGGCCATTAATATGGAGTTGGTTCCCCCTTTGCTGCTATACCAGCCTCCACTCTTCTGAGAAGGCTTTCCACTAGATGTTGGACCATTGCTGCGGGGACTTGCTTCCATTCAGCAACAAGAGAATTAGTGAGGTCGGGCACTGATGTTGGGCGATTAGGCCTGGCTCGCAGTAGGCATTCCCAAGGTGTTCGATGGGGTTGAGGTCAGGGCTCTGTGCAGGCCAGTCAAGTTCTTCCAGTTCAAACCATTTCTGTATGGACCTTGCTTTGTGCATAGAATCGTCTAGAATGTCATTGTATGCGGTAGCGTTAAGATTTCCCTTCACTGGAACTAAGGGCCTAGCCCGAACCACGAAAAACAGCCCCAGACCATTATTCCTCCTCCACCAAACTTTACAGTTGGCACTATGCATTAGGGCAGGTAGCGTTCTCCTGGCATCCGCCAAACCCAGATTTGTCCGTCGGACTGCCAGATGGTGAAGCGTGATTCATCACTCCAGAGATCGTGTTTCCACTGCTCCAGAGTCCAATGGCGGCGAGCTTGTTGGAAATGTTGCATCCTATGACCGTGCCACGTTGAAAGTCACTGAGCTCTTCAGTAAAGCTATTCTACTGCTAATGTTTGTCTATGGAGATTGCATGGCTGTGTGCTCGATTTTATACACCTGTCAGCAACGGGTGCGACTGAAATAGCCGAATCCACTAATTTGATGGGGTGTCCACATACCTTTGTATATATAGTGTATGTGTAAAAATAAATACATATATACAGTACCAGTCAAAGGTTTGGACACAGCTACTCATTTAAGGGTTTTTCTTAATTTTTACTATTTTCTACATTGTAGAATAATAGTGAAGACATCAAAACTATGAAATAACACACATGGAAAGCTACAGGACTGTTTTGCTAGCACAGACTGGAACATGTTCCGGGATTCTTCAGACAGCATTGAGGAGTACACCACATCAGTCACTGGCTTCATCAATAAGTGCATCGATGATGTCGTCCCCACAGTGACCGTACGTACATACCCCAACCAGAAGCCATGGATTACAGGAAACATCCGCACTGAGCTAAAGGGTAGAGCTGCCGCTTTCAAGGAACGGGACTCTAACCCGGACGCTTATAAGAAATCCCGCTATGACCTCCGACGAACCATCAAACAGGCAAAGAGTCAATACAGGACTAAGATTGAATCGTACTACACTGGCTCTGACGCCGCGGATGTGGCAGGGCTTGAAAACTATTACAGATTACAAAGGGAAGCACAGCCGCGAGCTGCCCAGTGACACAAGCCTACCAGACGAGCTAAACCACTTCTATGCTCGCTTCGAGGCAAGCAACACTGAAGCATGCATGAGAGCACCAGCTGTTCCGGATGACTATGTGATCACGCTCTCCGTAGCCGATGTGAGTAAGACTTTTAAGCAGGTCAACATTCACAAGGCCGCAGGGCCAGACGGATTACCAGGACGTGTACTCCGAGCATGTGCTGACCAACTGGCAAGTGTCTTCACTGACATTTTCAACATGTCCCCTGACTGAGTCTGTAATACCAACATGTTTCAAGCAGACCACCATAGTCCCGTGCCCAAGGACTTTAAGATAACCTGCCTAAATGACTACTGACCCAGTAGCACTGACGTCTGTAGCCATGAAGTGCTTTGAAAGGCTGGTCATGGCTCACATCAACAGCATTATCCCAGAAACCCTAGACCCACTCCAATTTGCATACCGCCCCAACAGATCCACAGATGATGCAATCTCTATTGCATTCCACACTGCCCTTTCCCACCTGGACAAGAGGAACACCTCGTGAGAATGCTATTCATTGACTACAGCTCAGCATTCAACACCATAGTGCCCTCTAAGCTCATCACTAAGCTAAGGATCCTGGGACTAAACACCTCCCCTCTGCAACTGGATCCTGGACTTCCTGACGGGCCGCCCCAGGTGGTAAGGGTAGGCAACAACACAACTGCCACACTGATCCTCAACACGGGGCCCCTCAGGGTGCGTGCTCAGTCCCCCTCCTGTACTCTCTGTTCACCCATGACTGCATGGCCAGGCACGACTCCAACACCATCATTAAGTTTGTAGACGAGACCTGGCCGTGTGGTGCCAGGACAACAACCTCTCCCTCAACGTGACCAAGACAAAGGAGATGATTGTGGACTACAGGAAAAAAAAGAGGACTGAGCACGCCCCCATTCTCATCGACGGGGCTGTAGTGGAACAGGTTGAGAGCTTCAAGTTCCTTGGTGTCAACATCACCAACGAACTATCATGGTCCAAACACACCAAGACAGTCGTGAAGAGGGCACGACAAAGCCTATTCCCCTCAGGAGACTGAAAAGATTTGGCATGGGTCCTCAGATCCTCAAAAAAATTCTACAGCTGCACCATCGAGAGCATCCTGACTGGTTGCATCACCGCCTGGTATGGCAACTGCTTGGCCCCTCCGACCGCAAGGCACTACAGAGGGTAGTGCGTACGGCCCAGTACATCACTGGGGCCAAGCTTCCGCCATCCAGGACCTCTATACCAAGCGGTGTCAGAGGAAGGCCCTCAAAATTGTCAAAGACTCCAGCCACCCCTAGTCATAGACTGTTCTCTCTCTGCTACCGCACGGCAAGCTGTACCGAGTGCCAAGTCTAGGTCCAAAAGACTTCTCAACAGCTTCTACCCCCAAGCCATAAGACTCCTGAACAGCTAATCATGGCTACCCGGACTATTTGCACTGCCCCCCCACCCCATCCTTTTTACGCTGCTGCTACTCTGTTAATTATTTATGCATAGTCACTTTAACTCTACCCACATGTACATATTACCTCAACTACCTCAACTAGTCGGTGCCCCCGCACATTTACTTCTGCAACAGTACCCCCCTGTATATATAGCCTCCCTACTGTCACTTTATTTTACTTCTGCTCTTTTTTTTCTCAACACTTTTTTTTGTTGTTGTTTTATTTTTACTTTTTTTGTAAAAAATAAATGCACTGTTGGTTAAGGGCTGTAAGTAAGCATTTCACTGTAATGTCTGCACCTGTTGTATTCGGCGCATGTGACCAATAAAATTTGATTTGATTTGATTTGAATCATGTAGTAACCAAAAAAGTGTTAAACAAATCAAAAAATATTGTATATTTCAGATTCTTCAAAGTAGCCACCCTTTGCCTTGATGACAGCTTTGCACACTCTTGAGCAATTTCCAAACGCCTGAAGGTACCACGTTCATCTGTACAAACAATAGTACGCAAGTATAAACACCATGGGACCATGCAGCCGTCATACCGCTCAGGAAGGAGACGCGTCCTGTCTCCTAGAGATGAACGTACTTTGGTGCGAAAAGTGAAAATCAATCCCAGAACAACAGCAAAGGACTTTGTGAAGATGCTGGAGGAAACAGGTACAAAAGTATCTATATTCACAGTAAAACGAGTCCTATATCGACATAACCTGAAAGGCCGCTCAGCAAGGAAGAAGCCACTGCTCCAAAACCGTCATAAAAAAGCCAGACTACGGTTTGCATCTGCACATGGGGACGAAGATCATACTTTTTGGAGAAATGTCCTCTGGTCTGATGAAACAAAAATAGAACTGTTTGGCCATAATGACCATCGTTATGTTTGGAGGAAAAAGGGGGTTGCTTGCAAGCCAAAGAACACCATCCCAACCGTGAAGCACAGGGGTGGCAGCATTATGCTGCTGGGGTGCTTTGCTGCAGGCGGGACTGGTGCACTTCACAAAATAGATGGCATCATGAGGAATGAAAATTATGTGGATATATTGAAGCAACATCTCAAGACATCAGTCAGGGAGTTAAAGCTTGGTCACAAATGGGTCTTCCAAATGGACAATGACCCCAAGCATACTTCCAAAGTTGTGGCAAAATGGCTTAAGGACAACAAAGTCAAGGTATTGGAGTGGCCATCACAAAGCCCTGACCTCAATCCTATAGAAAATGTGTGGGCAGAACTGAAAAAGCGTGTGCGAGCAAGGAGGCCTACAAACCTGACTCAGTTACACCAGCTCTGTCAGGAGGAATGGGCCAAAATTCACCCAACTTACTGTGGGAAGCTTGAGGAAGGCTACCCTAAACGTTTGACCCAAGTTAAACAATTTAAAGGCAACGCTACCAAATACTAATTGAGTGTATGTAAACTTTTGACCCACTGGGAATGTGATGAAAGACATTTCACATTCTTAAAATAAAGTGGTGATCCTAACTGACCTAAGACAGGGAATTCTTACTAGGATTAAATGTCAGGAATTGTGAAAAACTGAGTTTAAATGTATTTGGCTAAGGTGTATGTAAACTTCAGACTTCAACTGTAGATTGTAATATGTATTTTTCTGGCTTGTCTTCCCCAGTGATTTGACCCACGCACTCCTACTGCTTATTATGTGACTTGTTAAGCGCATTTCTACTCCTGAAACTATTCAGGCTTGCCATAACAAAGGGGTTGAATACTTACTGATTCAAGACATTTCAGCTTTTCATTTTTAATTACATTTGTAAAGACTTCGTAAAACATAATTCCATTTTGACATTATGGGGTATTGTGTGTAGGCCAGTGACCAAATAAATCTGAATTTTATGCATTTTAAATTCAGGCTTTAACATAACAAAATGTGGAAAAAGTCAGTCAAGGGGTGTGAATACTTTCTGAAGGCACTTTATATACCTAAAATCCAGCAAATTGAGAGCTCTCCACTAAAGTTTTACAAACAATAAAAACCTTGGGGCGCCCGAAAATATTATTAAAAAGTTTGGTCCTTGGACACAGAGGGTTAAACACTAAAGTTACCGTTCATCTAGTGAAGAGGAGAACCGACAGAGGGATGGTAGGAAGCCAGCATCCGTCAACGAGAGAGGAGAAGCCCCCACGGCATTTAACAGGTGGAAGAAACAACAAGGGAGCTCCATCGGTCCACAAGAAATGCAGGCAGCCGGTAGCTGATGTAGTGGTAGCTAGGATAACTAGGATGCTGCTGGTAGAGTAGCTAGCTTAGCTAGCTGTACCGACTAGCTTGGCTAGCTAGCAGGTCGCTCGTCTGTCCCTCGAGGATGATGACGAATCCGGTGAACCACACAATTAAACAAGAATAGCGAGTGAAAAGGATCTGGCTACACTCATACTGTCACTGACCATTACGCAAAAAAGCAAATTGAACAATAAACTTCGGTGTCTCAACACTGTAACGAACTCCGTCGTTGTTCCCCAAGATCACCTCAGTCCACTCTCGCAGTAACTGGACGATATGCTTGGCGCCAAACCGTACGTGGACGCGGACAGTTCTGTACGGGGACGCGGACAGTTCCAGAACGCGGACATGAGCAGAGCCACACAATAAATTAAACCAGGTCTTTACAGTGGGTTACATTAGTAATATTCTTTTTTAATTATTATGTAAAACAACATTTCGTTGTTTTTTAAAACAATATTTTGAAATCTGGGCCCATATCCACAAAGCGTCTCAGAGTAGAAAATTGGTCCCCTCTCTCCCCAGACAGACTCATTTTAGACCACTAACCCCTAAACAGAGATACAGCATGTCGGCAGGGACCCTCTCCTCTCTCTCCCAGACAGACTCATTTTAGACTACTGACCCCTAAACAGAGATACAGCATGTTGGTTGTGGTTAACACACAGTGACAACTAATTCTTGAATGTACATCTGCCGCACTCTCAGAGAAATAAGTAGTACTGCTAGGTTTTACACAGTCAAATGTAACAAATAACTACATTTTTAATAAAGAACTGTACAAATGATACACTTGTGACATCAATATTTAAATATATTTAAAAAATAATAATAAATACAGTAATATGAGATCTGTATGTAAAACATTTACATTTAATTTTTTTGTCATTTAACATTTAGCAGATGTTTTTTATTCAGGGTCCGGATTCCCAAAGCATTTTAAGGCCAAGTTCATCATTAGAATCTTCGTAGGAGCATTGTTAAATCTGAGCTGTTTCAAAAAAACATTGTTATTAACGTTGCACATGAAAACGCTCATATTCTAACACCTGCCTCAGACCACTCGTAGAACAGCTGAGTGAGTCATTAGATGCTTTTTTGCCCTCCCGCGTCACTTTATACACAGAAGATTTCCGCTAAACATAGAATCACATGGTTTATCCGTCTCTTTTTGACCGCCGATAAATTCAGAACAAAGTTGACTACAAATACAAGTTGCCAATGTCTTTGCAATTGATTCAAATGAAAACCGAGATAACTGCATTGAAATATAAAGATGGCGTAGCAATGCAGTCGTGTTATCTTGTGTGTCCTTGTAAATAGCCTATTTTTATTGTATTTTACGTATATATTTCCCTATCACACTTTTCATCCTTCTACTAAATATACTTTCCTGCCACCCGCCTCACTCAATGTGGAAAGGATTCTATTATTTACTCACCTTTATCTAGAATCCCCAGTTGAAACTAGCTAGCCAGCTAACTAGCTACTTGCTATTAGCCACCGTTAGCGGTTAGCGGTTTTCACCCAGAACATCAGATTTTCTGCCGGAATAACTGAATCACTGGACCTTAACACCGGATCGCAACCAGCTAGCCGCAAACGAATGGATGTCAAATGGATGTTGCTGTAGGCTAATCACCACTGCCCCAGAAGCAAGCACCAGTTAGCCTCGAGCAGGCCCATATCCCGGCTATCTACCTCTCTGTCTACCGAACGGGAGTAGCCAGCTAACCAGCTAACTAGCTACTTGCTATTAGCCACCGTTAGCCTATTTTTATTTTTTTCATCATTGTCCGTGGACTGAACTACCTACCAGCCAGCTCCAGCCTGGACTATTATCGGCCAGTCTTCACTGTCTGCACAGCGCGTTATCGACCCAGAATCGGATTTTCTGCCGGAATCACTGAATCACTGGACAATCGCAACTAGCTAGCTGCAACCAAATGAACGTTGTTGTTGGCTAATCGGCCTTGAGCTAGCCTTGAGTTAGGCACATCTTCCGGCTATCTACCTTTCTGTCAACCGGACGGGACCTCCTAGAGTCGACACGGAGCCCCGCCGATCCATCACGACTGGTCTGCCGACGTAATCGTCTGTTGTTTCAACAGGCTTCCCGTTGCTACGACCACGGAGATCCATCTGCTAGCCCCGGCCGCTAGCACACGCAATCAACAGCCTTCTTCTTCCTGCTCGCCTGTGCTGTGGCACAAATTCGAACTGCTCTCGGACTCACATATTGCTGTTCACTGGACCTTATGATCACTCAGCTGCACAGCTGATGCCTGCTGGACTGTTCCTTTACACGTTACCCTGTCCTGTTTATCTGTTTAGCCTCAGCACAAACTTTATCGCCATTACCAGTTGTTGTCTTAGCTCTCTGTAATAACACCTGTGATTGCTTTATGCCTCTCTCCTATGTCAATATGCCTTGCCTATTGCTGTTCCAGTTAGTTCTTATTATACAATTTCACTGTAGAACCCCAAGTCCCTCTCAAACTGCCTCAAATAGTTCCTTTGTTCCAACCCCATACACGCCGAGACCGGCTCAATCGGTGCCTCCAGTGATGCTATCTCTTTCATTGTTACCCAACGCTTAGGTTTACCTCCACTGTACTCATATCCTTCCATATCCTTGTCTGTACATAATGCCCTGAATCTATTCTACAACGCCCGAAAATCTGCCCCCTTTATTCTCGGTACCCAACGCACTAGAAGACCAGTTCTTAAAGCCTTTAGCCGTATCCTTATTCTATTCCTCCTCTGTTCCTCTGGTGATGTAGAGGCTAACCCATGCCCTGCAGCCCACAGTATCACTCCTACTCCCCAGGAGATATCATTTGTTGACTTCTGTAACCGTAAAAGCCTTGGTTTGTGCACGTTAATATCAGAAGCCTCCTTCCTAAGTTTGAGTTATTCACTGCGTTAGCACACTCCGCCAACCCTGATGTTCTAGCAGTGTCTGAATCCTGGCTTAGGAAGGCCACCAAAAATTCTGAAATGTCCATCCCCAGCTACAACATTTTCCGTCTAGATAGAACTGCCAAAGGGGTCGGTTGCAATCTACTGTAGAGATACCCTGCAGAGCTCAATCATACTATCCAGGTCTGTGCCCAAACAGTTTGAGCTTCTACTTCTAAAAATCCACCTTTCCAGAAATAAGTCTCTCACTGTTGCCGCTTGCTACAGACCCACCTCAGCCCCCAGCTGTGCCCTGGACACCATATGTGAATTGATTGCCCCCATTTATTCCTCAGAGTTCGTACTGCTTGTAGACCTAAACTGGGATATGCTTAACACCCCGCCATCCTACAATCCAAACTAGATGCCCTCAATCTCACACAAATTATCAACGAACCTACCAGGTACAACCCTAAATCCGTAAACATGGGCACCCTCATAGATATCATCCTGACTAACTTACCCTCTAAATACACCCGCTGTCTTCAACCAGGATCTCAGCGATCACTGCCTTATTGCCTGCGTCCGTAACGGGTCCGCGGTCAAACGACCACCCCTCATCACTGTCAAACGCTCCCTAAAACACTTTAGCGAGCAGGCCTTCCTAATTGACCTGGCCCAGGTATGCTGGATGGATATCGATCTCATTCCGTCAGTAGAGGATGCCTGGTTGTTCTTTAAAAGTAATTTCCTCTCAATCTTAAATAAACATGCTCCATTCAAAAAATACAGAACTAAGAACAGATATAGCCCCTGGTTCTCCTCAGACTTGACTGCCCTTGACCAGCACAAAAACATCCTGTGGCGTACTGCATTAGCATCAAATAGCCCCTGCGATATGCAACTTTTCAGGGAAGTTAGGAACCAATATACACAAGCAGTTAGGAAAACAAAGGCTAGCTTTTTCAAACAGAAATTTGCATCCTGTAGCAAAGAATAAGAGCAGAATAAGAGCACCTCCTCCCAGCTGCCCACTGCACTGAGGCTAGGAAACACTATCACCACCGATAAATCTACAATAATCGAGAATTTCAACAAGCATTTTGCTACGGCTGGCCATGCTTTCCACCTGGCTACCACTACCCCGGCCACCAGCTCTGCACCCTCCGCTGCAACTTGCCCATGCCCCCCCCGCTTCTCCTTCACACAAATTCAGACAGCTGATGTTCTGAAAGAGCTGCAAAATCTGGACCCCTACAAATCATCTGGGCTAGACAATCTGGACCCTTTCTTTCTAAAAATAGCCGCCGAAATTGTCGCAACCCGTATTACTAGCCTGTTCAACCTCTCTTTCGTTACGTCTGAGATCCCCAGAGATTGGAAAGCTGCCGCAGTCATCCCCCTCTTCAAAGGGGGTGACACTTTAGATCCAAACTGTTACAGACCTATATCCATCCTGCCCTGCCTTTCGAACGTTTAGTTAACAAACAGATAACCGACCATTTCGAATCTCACCGTACCTTCTCCGCTATGCAATCCAGTTTCCGAGCTGGTCATGGGTGCACCTTAGCCACGCTCAAGGTCCTAAACGATATTATAACCGCGATCGATAATAGACAGTACTGTGCAGCCATCTTCATTGACCTGGCCAAGGCTTTCAACTCTGTCAACCACCGCATTCTTATTGGCAGACTAAATAGCCTTGGTTTATCAAATGACTGCCTCGCCTGGTTCACAAACTACTTCTCAGATAGAGTTCAATGTGTCAAATCGGAGGGCCTGTTGTCTGGACCTATGGCAGTCTCTATGGGGGTGCCACAGGGTTCAATTCTTGGGCCGACTCTTTTCTCAGTGTATATCAATGATGTCACTCTTGCTGCTGGTGACTCTCAGATCCACCTCTACGCAGACGACACCATTTTGTATACATCTGGCCCTTCATTGGACACTGTGTTAACAAACCTCCAAACGAGCTTCAATGCCATTCAACACTCCTTCAGTAGCCTCCAACTGCTCTTAAACACTAGTAAAACTAAATGCATGCTCTTCAACCGAACGCTGCTGGCACCCGCCCACCCGACTAGAATCACTACTCTCGACGGGTCTGACCTAGAGTATGTGGACAACTACAAATACCTAGGTGTCTGGTTAGACTGTAAACTCTCCTTCCAGAATCACATTAAGCATCTCCAATCCAAAGTTAAATCTAGAATCGGCATCCTATTTCACAACTAAACCTCCTTCACTCATGCTGCCAAACATGCCCTCGTAAAACTGACTATCCTACCGATCCTTGACTTACATTTAAAATGTTTACATTTTAGTCATGAAGCTGGAGACTCTTATCTCCCTCACTAACAGTTGTCAGAGCAGCTTACCGATCACTGCACCTGTACACAGCCCATCTGAAATTAGCCCACCCAACTACCTCATCCCCATATTGTTATTTATTTTGCTCATTTGCACCCCAGTATCTCTATTTGCACATCATCTTCTGCACATCTATCACTCCAGTGTTAATACTAAATTGTAATTATTTTGCACTATGGCCTATTTATTGCCTTACCTCCATAACTTACTACATTTGCACACACTGTATATAGATTTTCTATTGTGTTATTGACTGTACGTTTTGTTTATTCCATATGTAACTCTGTGTTGTTGTTTTTATCGCACTGCTTTGCTTTATCTTGGCCAGGTCACAGTTGTAAATGAGAACTTGTTCTCAACTGGCTTACCTGGTTAAATAAAGGTGAAATCAAATAAAATAAAAATTGTGCAGGGGTACCAGGTAGTTGAGGTAATATGTAGGTAGGGGTAAAAGTGACTAGGCAATCAGGATAGAGATTACATCTCCTTATCCAGGGAGTGCACACACACTCACACAAAGCGAATGTTGTGTGTGTTTAATATTGTTTCAGGACTATGAAAATGGAAAAAAGGATTAGCCTATGGATTATGAAAACAACAAAAATAAATGGTAAAATGGGAGACGAGAAATGATTAGAGACAGTGTTGTTTAACTCACTGACCATGACCCATGAGTTCTTCTTACCTTTGTTCAGTAGAAAAGTCTACCTCTCTGAAGAATATAGGAAGACCTATAGACTTGTCACTCCTCATGGACACACAGCTGGGTACAGGGGAGGCTGGTCTCTCCTTCTTGATTGGGCTTCAACACAACAGAGACAAACATTACGTCTCTCATCTACTCTGAGCTCAGATGGGGGAACATAAGAAGAGTTTCATTCCAAAACGCTATATATCCATTTTCAGAAATGTTGGTAAATTAGCTTTTATTGTTTAAAGAAATTATTAAACCACTACAAGGCTTTATAAAGGCTTCTAAAGTGGGTAATTTCCACTTCAAGTTTCGGACTTGATTTGCCCTAATGAAAAATGGATCAGCCCTTACAAAAAAATGCCCCTTAATTATAATCCCCCATAAAAATGCACATTTGCTGTTGCTGCAGGATTATGTTCCTGCTGTGAGAAACTGGATCAAATTAAGATATGGCATCTGTAAATGCATTCATAGCTAGGTAGCTAGGTGAGACAACCACGTATCACAGTCAAACATACAGGATACGAACATTACATTCCAGCTAAACCATGGATATAAAGCGTTTTGAAAAAAAAAAACATTTTCATACACATCTAAAATCTAGAACAGTTATATTGAAGGTACCCATTAGTAATCATTTCTGATGATGATTTTTTTTTTTGCATATAGCGCTTTGGAATATAAATTCTTAAACAATATTGTCAGCTCACCTCTTAGTTTTGGTGTCATGTCCCTCAGAGAGACTCATTTTAGAGGCAGGGCCCCCCTCCTCTCTCTCCCCAGAGAGACTCCTTTTAGAGGCAGGGCCCCCCTCCTCTCTCTCTCCAGAGAGACCCATTTGAGCACTGACCCCTAAACAGAGATGCAGCATGTTGGTTGTGGTGAACACAGTGACAACTAATTATTGAATGTCCATTGTTCTCTTTTATTCATTATCTCTCAGAAATAAAACATTAACTAACAGACACATCCAAACAGTCAGGTGATTTAATGCAATGACTTTTTCTAGCCCAATGACTCCTCAAAACCCACCAACAAGGCCTGAAAACTAGGCCAAAACATAGACCCTGATAGGCCTACATCTTATTTCAGATAGCCTCCAGTAGCCTGGGCAACATGTAGGCAAGATGTAAGCTGAATGATTTAGCAGCTTGCTTAGTTCAAATTGACAGATTCATTTATTTAACATGAATAGCAAGACGATGTTGAGGTAGGAAGTGCTTCTGTTGCCCAGTAGCCTGCTGGAATAGGCTACTGAGGATGGGGTCGTAATTTCAATCACTGAATCAAATATTAATAACATGGATATGAACTGAATAGGCCTATGCTTGTCAACAACAGCCAGGTTATTTTTATACCTGTAGCCTAATCTGGCTGACTGTTACCTTCAATCTAATGCATTCTAACATCTGATCAGCAATTGAGATAGAACTGTGACCATGGTGACACTTGATAACTTCCAATTGAATTAACTAAACACGGCCATTAATAATTACATAATAACACAAGGCTACAATAATAAACTGAAGTTAAAGGCTATTTATTACATCTGTTTTCCTGCTCCAGGTTGGCTACACAAGTGGCACAAAATGATTTGCAATGACTCCAGTCATTTCAACATATTTATAGTATAAAACGGTAGACTACAGTAGCCTACATAGGCATACAAATGAATAGGCTACTTGATGGTCAACAGATCTATCATTCTCCACATTTAATGTCAGTTTCATTGTGGAGTTTTTCTAATAACAGATGCACATGAGGAAGTTCAATAACTTTCATTTCAAATTTCCACTCGAGAGACCCAACAACTGAGCATGTGTAAAAACCTTCGCATGATATGGTTTTCCATAAGCAAAGTCGACATTAGATTTCATTTTAAACCACCTCCGACAGAATGTATCTAACGTGCTCTAGAGCGCCTAAAGTAGTTTTCCTGTGATTTGTCACCTTATTTCTTGATGTGCATCAGTTCTATAGCGTTAATATGTTTTATGGAAAAAGGGTTATAAAATAGGTGTCTCCTTAATGACAATCTAAATAACATGTAGGCCTACTGATTAGTTTCCACTTTGAAAACTGCTGTCTGTCAGCAACTCAGCTCAAGTGGCAGTTCTACTAACTAGTAATATCGCATTCCAGGTATTCACTCACATACTCTGTCCTTTAAAACAGATTATAGTTCAGAAATACTTAGAAATACTCACTTTATTTTTTTGTTCTCTCCATATAGTGTGTTCTGCTCTGTCGTCTCAAAATGGATCCTGTACAAAAGAACACATTTACTTTCTGTTTCACTCAGCAGTCTCCACACCCTGATAATAAAGTGTTTTATTGGTATCTTCCACTAGATGGCAGTAAACACCTGCTGTAACTAGACTTTACAACAGTAAGTGTTCTGTTTCTTGGTCCTGGTGACTCCTGGGAAGTGTCTCAGAGGAGGATTGCTGACCTAGGATCAGGTCCCCCTGTCCATGTAATCTTATTCATTATGATTGTTTTGTCTCATGTCTCTTTATATTCATATACCCTGGGGACCATGTAGCTGGATTGAAATCACCTTGTTATATAACCTTCATTGTTGCTCAGTGGTACTTCAATTGGCCGGACCATGCCCAATTCTTTCACACGGTAATGCTCCAGCATCCACTCAGAGCTTATGCATCTAATGCATTCCTCAAATACTGCAGAGTTGTTAAGCAAGTCCCTGAGATCGTCATGTTCAACCACGTTTATTTGCTTATTTGTAAGATGAAACCTGAGGGGATCACTGTAGTGTGTCATAAATGAATCAAAAATGGTTCAGAGGTCCTCAACAATGCTATTCTGTACCGTAGCTGGGATGCAGTGTTCTTTCCTGATTTCCAAAATAAAAAAATAGATATTATTTTTGAGACCTTCAATTAGCTGCTCAGTGTTGATCTCTGTGGCTTGAACATATTCAGCCTCTGGCAGACTCTCTACATCGCTCATGTCATCTTCAATGGGATCAGTCCCCATCTCAAATTCATCATGAGGGCAATTCTCATCTAATTTGGGGCTTAAAAGCTCTGTGGTTTTGGTAGATGTGTGACCGATAGGCGCTGAAACATCTATTTGTTTTCCCACACCCATTAATTCCACAGGTAATTAGAAATGTGGTTCATGCTGGTGATAGAGGCCAATATGTGTAGTCGTCTGGACACAAAGACAGTATGCTCGTTGCAAAGTGGACAATTGAAGAGAGTTGGCATTCTTCAGAAAGATTGTGGACCTTGGAATGATGGGATGGAATCATGGAGATCATTGGTACTCAGCCACTTGCAGACATCATCAAGGGACCAGTCTTCCACAGCCACACTCAAATTAAAGTTGACACATGAAGCAAAAGCGGAAGAAAAAAATGTGTCTTTCCAGACAACCACCTTTCCTCCTAATTTGTATTTATGGTTGTTCCATAAAGAAGCAGAGCTTCTCAGGAATGGTGAACATGTCTGTCTCTTATAATATGGGATTCTGCAGTCCCACATTTAAGTGTTGACTCAGATAATATGATGCTCCAAATGGGGCATTAAGTTCTTCTCCATGTCAACCCAAATTGGCCTATTAGAGTTCTCAATAAAGAGAGTCTATTTGGGCAGTTATAAAGGCTTCTTGCTATAATTACATGTTAGGGAGCTTTAATCCTCCCTTCTAAGTCTTTACCTGTAATCTAGCTTGGTTCATCCTGGCCCTTTTAATAGTCCAAATGAATCATTTTGTCTATGGTGTTAAAGGTGTAGGCAGGTATGGACAGTGGAAACATGCTGATGATGTAATTCAGTTTAGGAGCTTTAACCATCTTTATAACATGTGGCCTACCCCACAATGAGATTTGTAGCTTGTCCCAGTTCTTCAACTGGAGTTGAATTTTGTTCAAACACTGTATTGATTGATTGATTGACTGCAAATACATTCATTCACCATTCAGTTAGTGTTGGAAAAGACAAAGGAATTACACAGAACACACTATAATCAAACTGTATTGATTGATTGATTCACTGTAAATACATTAATTCACTATTCAGTTAGTATTGGATTGACAAAGTAGTAACACAGAACACACTATAATCACACTTCAAATACATCCAAATACTTAGAGACTAACCTGTTAGTAGATCCATAGTGAGCTTTAAACATTGTCTTGCTTTGGTCTGAAATACAGAGGACAGAGCAATCTGCCCCAATACGCCAACCTGAAAGACATCAATTAGACACAAACACAACATAAACAACATTAATATTCAATATCAAATGCATCTAACTAATCTGATCTGTTTCATGTATTCTTCTTTTTGTCAAGTCGAACATAATCTACATTGGGTCATCTGTGTGTGTGTGTGTCTGTCTTACCTGTTCGTGGTGGTTGATACATTTTTCTATCCGAGCTCACAGCTTCCAAACTCTCCACCACTTAACTGGACAGGGGCAGGATAAACCAGGTACTAAAGGGAGGGGGATGGAAGGAGATGGTGAGAAAGTATATCATGGGTTTAAATGACTACAATTCCTCAATATTGAGTCTAGCTAGCTAAAGTTAGCTAACGTTACAGTAACTTTAACTAGCTAGCTACTGTAGCTAACGTTAGCTAAAACGTACCAACATTTATACAACAATTACCAGCTAACATTACAGGCTATGTAGCTTGGCTAGCTGATGAAAAACCAAGAGTACATTACATGATGTATTGTTTTTAAGTTATTTGATAGTAGTTTGATGAATTATTATCTTAGCTAGCGAATAGCTAAGGTTCACTCACCTTTCACGTCAATCCGTTGCAAGTCATCTCTTACTGGTCGCGTCTCTCCAACCATCCGCGCGCTTCCCGCTTCCAGTTGTCTTTTCACCAACGGTCTCAATTTGAATTCTACGCTGGAGCGCCCTTTACTCACGAGGGCGCTGCTGGTTCCAAACCGAACCCCTCTTTTGAAAAGGCTTCTTCAAAAGAACCCCCTGAAGTCTACAACGGTTCAACAACGAGCTGATGGCAGAGTATAGGCTTGGAAATTCATCTTAAGGTATATTGTTTACCTTATATTATCCTAAAGGATCCTACAGGAAGCTTTTCTTTTAAGAGTGTAGTTCACGTTTACTCATTTATCTGCAAAACCATGCCTTCCGAGTTGTAAAGGGGTGGCCAGCCACATAATTAGTTTAAAAGTCTACCATGACAACAACTATCCTATTGACTATATCCAGTAATAGTTTCTTATTGTTCTAGTTAAGATCTCACAACACAGTTACGCTACTACAATTAAGGCATAAGACATAAGTATATATCATTTGAAAATGCAGACAAAATTGTCTTGAACTTGTCGTGTAATAACAATTTTGAAAAACACTAAAAAGGCTATGTATTCTCCCAAGGTCAATACTTCAAAAAAGAATTAATCATAAAATGTTTGTCCTCTGTAGTTGCGTGTCTTTCTTTTTTTGCTGAAATCCATACTTTTTCATTAAACGTTAATGAAATTCAATCACCGACTTTTTGCTCCTTTTTTTTGCAACTGTGTCATTTGAATATCCAATGACTTAGACCAAGGGCTCCAAATACTCGTTGTCCAATCAAATCACACAATCTACAGATGGGCTGTCAACCAATCAACATTTTGCAGATCGTTACAGGCGTCAGTAAACACAAAATTGGGCGCATAACTTTATTGACTTGGCACATTTTATGTCCTGAGACTCTGAGAAATAACAACCAGGAAAGATAAATCATAGAAAGATATGTTTATTTTACATATTACAATAATTGTATAGTCTAGGTTTCATTTACAAACAGACACATTCACTACATTTGTTCCATTATTCACTTAATTACTTATTATTTTCAGTAAACTCTTATTCTATAACATCTATTGTTTTAACATTCACACTGCTAGTTTTACCCATTAAATTTATATATATATATATATATATATATATATACACACTACCGTCATTTATATAAATATAATATATAATTATCAATATATAACCATATAATAGATATATAGCATTTACTATATAGACACACACACACACACACACACACACACACACACACACACACACACACACACACACACACACACACACACACACACACATACATACATACAGTATTGAGAGATAGGGAGAGACAGACAGTTGTGAGGACAATATGTCTGAGAATCAATATGTAGGTTGTAGTTTAGAATGAGTTAAAGGCAGAGGAGGGTACAATAGGACAAGTGTTTTGTCCCTGACCAGTCCTCCTACTGCCAGACCACTGGATCCTGTGTCTCCATCTAAAACCTCATTTCTGTGCTGGCCGTGCTTGGCCACACTAAGAACCAAGACCCAGAAGAAGGATAAGAAGAGGACATTGGCTGTTACACCAGCTAAGGAGAAGAAGGTGAGATTGGCTGTTACACCAGCTAAGGAGAAGAAGGTGAGATTGGCTGTTACACCAGCTAAGGAGAAGAAGGTGAGATTGGCTGTTACACCAGCTAAGGTGAAGAAGGTGAGATTGGCTGTTACACCAGCTAAGGAGAAGAAGGTAAGATTGGCTGTTACACCAGCTAAGGTGAAGAAGGTGGGATTGGCTGTTACACCAGCTAAGGAGGAGAAGGTGAGATTGGCTGTTACACCAGCTAAGGTGAAGAAGGTGAGATTGGCTGTTACACCAGCTAAGGTGAAGAAGGTGAGATTGGCTGTTACACCAGCTAAGGTGAAGAAGGTGAGATTGGCTGGAACGCCAGCTAAGGTGAAGAAGGTGAGATTGGCTGGAACGCCAGCTAAGGTGAAGAAGGTGAGATTGGCTGGAACGCCAGCTAAGGTGAAGAAGGTGAGATTGGCTGTTACACCAGCTAAGGTGAAGAAGGTGAGATTGGCTGAAACACCAGCTAAGGTGAAGAAGGTGAGATTGTCTGGAAGATCAACAAAGTCCCCTGTCCCCGAGGTGAAGAGGACACCTCCAGTCTATGGGTCTGGTCCCCTTGCCAGGGCCAGATATTACCTGGATTGCCATCAATACCTCCATTCTTTGTTTATGAGGTCACACGTGAAAAAGTACAAAGAGGACATCATCAAGAGGTAAGGTAGTAGAAGTATGTGATAAGAGTGATTGTTTTTTAGACTTGAGATTATAATTCAGTTGATATGCCATACCATACATCTACAATGTAGGATCATAGGTTTGTGCGATTTCTATGTACTTTCAGTGAAAAGGAGTTAGTGCAGGAAAAAGATGGTCCCTTGTCCCAACCGGTGGAGACAGAGGTCTTTCAGACCTTTTCCTGGAGTGAGACTCTGGCGTGGGCAGAGCAGAAGGCACCTTTGATGACCACCTGTTAGAGGGCAACCCTTCCCCAGGCCAGAAACCTCAAAGTAGACGTCATCAAAGGTAGAGAAATCACCACAATGTGATGATTAACCCAATATCATGTTCACACTAGATGTCCAATATCAATCAGTTCACAATTGACATGTTGTATATAGTTGTACCGTTTCTACAAGTAAATTAGTAAAGTAAGTACGCCTCTGACATGTAAGCCTTGTCCGAGACAAAAGACAAAACTAAGAGAAGAAACCTTCTAATGTCTCCTCTTTTCAGAGACGACTTTCAACGTAAGAAGCAGGACCTCCTTGACAGAGGGACATGGATGGTGCTGTCAATGGCCTTGTTCACCAGCAGGCAAAATAAAATGAAGTTTGTACCAACATGCCTGGAGATGGAGCTGTGGAGGTGAGGATGCTGTGAGAAGATATTCTTCACTCTGAACTCCATGGCCATCTGCCTATGTTCTGATGCCACTAGAGGACATGTTAACAGGTTGAGGGTCGGCAATGATACCCAGATCATGAAGTGGAAGAAACAGGCTGAGGTAAGTGTGAGTCTTAAACATATGTAAACACAATCTGATTCAGCCTATTTCATAATTCTGTTATTTCAAGGTGATTACACAGGCTACCTTATTTATGAGTACAATGAGTGGTTATTACGTGTATGTCAGTAATGTCAATGTTAATTCCAGACTAAGATATTTAAGAGGAGACTGGCCTATTCACAGGAGGAAACTGTGATGTACCATCACAATAATAAATATAATGTTAGATCACACATTTGGACATACTTAATGACCTGGGACAATGTCCAAGTATGTCCAAAATGTGTGATCTAACATTATATTTATTATTGTGATGGTTCAGTAAAACAAGAATATATCTTCCAAATGGCATTTCCCCATATACAGTGCATTCGGAAAGTATTCAGACCCCTTCCCTTTTTCCACATTTTGTTACGTTACAGCAGGGTTCTTCAATCCTGGTCCTGGAGGGCCGAAACACTTCTGTTTTTTATTTCTACCTGGTAGTTAATTGCACTCACCTGGTTTTCCCAGGTCTGAATTAGCCCCTGATTAGAAGGAGAGGATGAAAAACAGAGGTGTTTCGCCCCTCCAGGACCAGGATTGAAGAACCCTGCGTTACAGCCTTATTTAAAAAAAAATAATAATCCTCATCAATCTACACACCATACCCCATAATGATGAAGCGAAAACAGGTTTTTAGAAATGTTTGCAAATGTATAAAAAAATAACAACTGAAATGCCTTATTTACAGATGTATTCAGACCCTTTGCTTTGTGACTCGAAATTGAGCTCATGTGCATCCTGTTTCCATTGATCATCCTAGATATGTCTTTACAACCTAAATTGTATGGATACGTAATACAAAAAATGTACGCAAAAATAAAATGCAAAAATGCAAATGAAATGTTGTCACTATTTGAAATGGGTGAATTATTGTTATGGTCATCAAAGAGGCCAGAAGGATGTCTGAGCAGCTGATTAAAAACATGTATTATACCCCCTCTAACCCAGGGTCATGTATTATACCCCCTCTAACCCAGGGTCATGTATTATACCCCCCTCTAACCCAGGGTCATGTATTATACCCCTCTAACCCAGGGTCATGTATTATACCCCTCTAACCCAGGGTCATGCATTATACCCCCCTCTAACCCAGGGTCATGTATTATACCCCCTCTAACCCAGGGTCATGTATTATACCCCCTCAAACCCAGGGTCATGTATTATACCCCCTCTAACCCAGGGTCATGTATTATACCCCCCTCTAACCCAGGGTCATGTATTATACCCCCTCTAACCCAGGGTCATGTATTATACCCCTAACCCAGGGTCATGTATTATACCCCCTCTATCCCAGGGTCATGTATTATACCCCCCTCTAACCCAGGGTCATGTATTATACCCCTCTAACCCAGGGTCATGTATTATACCCCCTCTAACCCAGGGTCATGTATTATACCCCCCTCTAACCCAGGGTCATGTATTATACCCCCTCTAAACCAGGGTCATGTATTATACCCCCTCTAACCCAGGGTCATGTATTATACCCCCCCTCTAACCCAGGGCCATGTATTATACCCCCCTCTAACCCAGGGTCATGTATTATACCCCCTCTAACCCAGGGTCATGTATTATACCCCCTCTAACCCAGGGTCATGTATTATACTCCCCTCTAACCCAGGGTCATGTATTATACCCCTCTAACCCAGGGTCATGTATTATACCCCTCTAACCCAGGGTCATGTATTATACCCCCTCTAACCCAGGGTCATGTATTATACCCTCTAACCCAGGGTCATGTATTATACCCCCTCTAACCCAGGGTCATGTATTATACCCCCTCTAACCCAGGGTCATGTATTATACCCCCTCTAACCCAGGGTCATGTATTATACCCCCCCTCTAACCCAGGGCCATGTATTATACCCCCTCTAACCCAGGGTCATGTATTATACCCCCTCTAACCCAGGGTCATGTATTATACCCCCTTTAACCCAGGGCCATGTATTATACCCCCTCTAACCCAGGGTCATGTATTTATACCCCCTCTAACCCAGGGTCATGTATTATACCCCCTCTAACCCAGGGTCATGTATTATACCCCCTCTAACCCAGGGTCATGTATTATACCCCCTCTAACCCAGGGTCATGTATTATACCCCCTCTAACCCAGTGTCATGTATTATACCCACTCTAACCCAGGGTCTTTGGGTGGGAAGGAGAGGTTCCAGACAGCTACAGCTGAAGAAACAGGCCGCAGGTTAAACGATGACCAAGTGACCGATTGGCTAGCAGAGCAGGATGCTTACACTTTGCATAAACCTGTGCGAAAAACAATTTTCATCGAAATATAGTTTTTTTCTATTCATCCCTTGTCACAGTTTCAGGCTGATCTATGTGACATGCAGGCACTTGCCGATAAAAATGATGGAGATCGATACATGCTAACGGTTATAGACATTTTACTCTAAAATAGCTTTTGTAAGGGTCTTAAAAAATAAGAGTGGGGCAGAGGAGACTCGGGCCTTTGACTCTATCTTGGAGGAAGGAGGAGCACCCAAGAAAGTACAGACTGACGGTGGTAAAGAATTTTTCAGAAACTCGTGAAGAAGCACAATATCGTGCATTTTGCTACAGGCTCGGATTTTAAAGCTTCAGTGGTCGAACGCTTTAACGGGACTTTGAAGGAGAGGATGGGGAAATACTTTACGGCTCACAACACCCGTAGATATGTGGCTATAGTTCAAGATTTAGTAAAGGGGTATAACTACAGCTACCACAAGAGTGTCCGTATGAAGCCCTGTGAGGAGTCTTTGGATAACTCTTTTCATGTCTTTAAAAATCTGTATGGGTTGATCCCCTTCACCGTAAGAAAGACATTGATTTTAAATTCATAGTTGGTTACTTGGTACGTATCTCCAAGTTGAGGGGTGTTTTTAGACAAAACATATGAGCAAGGTTACAGCGATGAGCTGTTCACAGTTACAGAATGTTCACCCCGTATACCTCCTGTCTACAAGTTAAAAGATTATGATGGGGAGCATATAGAGGGGTCCTTTTACGAGAAGGAACTCCAGAAGGTAAAGATGGGTATAGAGAAAGTCGTTCATGTTGAGAAGATTCTGGATCAAAAGAGAGAAAAGGGGAAAACATGGGTGTTGGTCCGTTGGAAAAACTGGCCCCAAAAGTTCAACATTTGGGTATTAGAGGAAGAGGTCGTGGAGGCAGGGGGCGTAAACTTAACCCCTAATGCATGATAAACACACTTCCATTCCAGTGTACACTGGAGTGCATCATGGAGCACAGTGGATTGTACCCGACTCTCCCCAGTAATTCGTCTGCAGATATATATAGGAATAACACAAGTTTGGATTTTACAACCAATTTTCCAAAACCTATCGAGTTATCAGAGGCCTGGGAAGTAGGTCTCAGCGAGATTACATACCCCCATAGTTGGTATAATGTCAAGGAAAAAGACAGTGATTTTTATTTTTAAAGGATATCTGAACCCCCTAAACCTGTTCAGCTTAAAAAGAGGATTCTGTAGAACTGTAGAGAGGATGGTCTTTGAGATGAACGGCCTCCTAGCCCTGAACCATATGAAAATAGTGTTGACCTACAACCCTATTCAACAACGTGTATAAATCACAGGGGGTGATGAGCTAGCTATACAGTGGTCATTTATCCTCCATGTTGGGGACGACGCCCAATAAAGGGGTGGCTGTGACAGATAGATTATTCCCATACCCTGTGGATATCCATGCAGGGCTTTACACCATGTTGGGGACGACGCCCAATAAAGGGGTGGCTGTGACAGATAGATTATTCCCATACCCTGTGGATATACATGCAGGGTTTTACACCATGTTTGTGCATACCGACATCATATCCTATCAAAGGGTAGGAGACAGTTATGTACCCCTCCTGAGAACAGTTCATATAGATGGCAAGGATGGGGATGTAGTCAGTGTTAACTAAGACAAGCCACACTACGTAACTGTAAGCAAGAAATATATTGAAAACATTCAGCTTGAGATCAAAACGGATCAGAACCAAAATATAGAGTTTACTTATGGAAAAGTGATTGTAAAACTCAAATGTAGACCTGTCAAAGCTTCTCTACATATCTAATAAAAAACAAAAACAATAATAATAATAATAATATATATATATATTTCAATACAAAAATAAAATGGTTATGGTAGACAAATACCATCTCGATCCTAACCACTATGTATCATACTATGTTGATCAAGTGGGTAATGGATTTCCTGGTTACTATGGAACCCAGACCATGTATGGTTCGGGGATAGGGGGTATATATCGTAACCTCTTTAGGATGGTTATACCCTTTATGAAGAGAGGCATTAGCATAGCCAAACCTCATTTAAAATCAGCAGCCAAAAACATAGTAAGTGAAGTGGTGGCTAATGCTATGACTAGACGTGGGTCATCAGATCCTGACCATCAAGAAGGATCAGGTCTCAAGCTGTTGTCTCAAAGACCAAAAAAGAGACCTCTGGGTAGAAGACGTATGTCCTCCATTAAAAAGAGACCTCTGGGTATAAGACGTATGTCCTCCCTTAAAAAGAGACCTCTGGGTAGGTAGAAGACGTATGTCCTCCCTTAAAAAGAGACCTCTGGGTAGAAGACGTATGTCCTCCCTTAAAAAGAGACCTCTGGGTAGAAGACGTATGTCCTCCCTTAAAAAGAGACCTCTGGGTAGAAGACGTATGTCCTCCCTTAGAAAGAGACCTCTGGGTATAAGACGTATGTCCTCCCTTAAAAAGAGACCTCTGGGTAGAAGACGTATGTCCTCCCTTAAAAAGAGACCTCTGGGTAGAAGACGTATGTGCTCCCTTAAAAAGAGACCTCTGGGTAGAAGACGTATGTCCTCCCTTAAAAAGAGACCTCTGGGTATAAGACGTATGTCCTCCCTTAAAAAGAGACCTCTGGGTAGAAGACGTATGTCCTCCCCTTAAAAAGAGACCTCTGGGTAGAAGACGATGTCCTCCTTAAAAAGAGACCTCTGGGTATAAGACGTATGTCCTCCCCTTAAAAGAGACCTCTGGGTAGAAGACATATGTCCTCCCTTAAAAAGAGACCTCTGGGTATAAGACGTATGTCCTCCCTTAAAAGAGACCTCTGGGTAGAAGACGTATGTCCTCCCTTAAAAAGAGACCTCTGGGTAGAAGACGTATGTCCTCCCCTTAAGAAGAGACCTCTGGGTAGAAGACGATGTCCTCCCTTAAAAAAGAGACCTCTGGGTAGAAGACGTATGTCCTCCCTTAAAAAGAGACCTCTGGGTAGAAGACGTATGTCCTCCCTTAAAAAGAGACCTCTGGGAGAAGACGTATGTCCTCCCTTAAAAGAGACCTCTGGGTAGAAGACGTATGTCCTCCCAAGAAGAGACCTCTGGGTAGAAGACGTATGTCCTCCCTTAAAAAGAGACCTCTGGGTAGAAGACGTATGTCCTCCCTTAAAAAGAGACCTCTGGGCCAGAAGACGTATGTCCTCCCTTAAAAAGAGACCTCTGGGTAGAAGACGTATGTCCTCCCTTAAAAAGAGACCTCTGGGTAGAAGACGTATGTCCTCCCTTAAAAGAGACCTCTGGGTAGAAGACGTATGTCCTCCCTTAAAAAGAGACCTCTGGGTAGAAGACGTATGTCCTCCCCTTAAAAAGAGACCTCTGGGTATAAGACGTATGTCCTCCCTTAAAAAGAGACCTTTGGGTAGAAGACGTATGTCCTCCCTTAAAAGAGACCTCTGGGTATAAGACGATGTCCTCCCTTAAAAAGAGACCTCTGGGTAGAAGACGTATGTCCTCCCTTAAAAGAGACCTCTGGGTAGAAGACGTATGTCCTCCCTTAAAAGAGACCTCTGGGTAGAAGACGTATGTCCTCCCTTAAAAGAGACCTCTGGGTAGAAGACGTATGTCCTCCCTTAAAAGAGACCTCTGGGTAGAAGACGTATGTCCTCCCTTAAAAAGAGACCTCTGGGTAGAAGACGTATGTCCTCCCTAAAAGAGACCTCTGCGTAGAAGACGTATGTCCTCCCTTAAAAAGAGACCTCTGGGTAGAAGACGATGTCCTCCCCTTAAAAAGAGACCTCTGGGTAGAAGACGTATGTCCTCCCTTAAAAAGCGGAGGTTAACCGCTGGAAGAAAGTCAGTAAGTCAAAGACGACGTAAAGTGAGGAGGTCTCGACCAAAAACTGCTAAAATATAAACTCAGAAGCGTTTTCTAAAAGAACAATCAACATGTCTCTTTTACACCGCATGTCCTCTGGAGCTATAAAGACAGAGCTACATCTTTTCACGGCCCCCTTAACCCAGTTTCCAATAGATAGGTCCTGTTATGTGGAGATAGCACCACTCTCTGCCATTACAGACAATGGACCTATAGAGTTGTTCATCCCAGGCCATGGTGACCACTACCTGGACCTCAACAACACAGACAACGGACCTATAGAGTTGTTCATCCCAGGCCATGGTGACAACTACCTGGACCTCAACAACACAGACAATGGACCTATAGAGTTGTTCATCCCAGGCCATGGTGACAACTACCTGGACCTCAACAACACAGACAATTGACCTATAGAGTTGTTCATCCCAGGCCATGGTGACAACTACCTGGACCTCAACAACACAGACAATGGACTCTATAGAGTTGTCCATCCCAGGCCATGGGTGACCACTACCTGGACCTCAACAACACAGACAATGGACCTATAGAGTTGTTCATCTCAGGCCATGGTGACTTCTACCTGGACCTCAACAACACATACAATTAACCTATAGAGTTGTCCATCCCAGGCCATGGTGACAACTACCTGGACCTCAACAACACAGACAATGGACTTATAGAGTTGTTCATCCCAGGCCATGGTGACCACTACCTGGACCTCAACAACACAGACAACGGACCTATAGAGTTGTTCATCCCAGGCCATGGTGACAACTACCTGGACCTCAACAACACAGACAATGGACCTATAGAGTTGTTCACCCCAGGCCATGGTGACAACTACCTGGACCTCAACAACACAGACAATGGACCTATAGAGTTGTTCATCCCAGGCCATGGTGACAACTACCTGGACCTCAACAACACAGACAATTGACCTATAGAGTTGTTCATCCCAGGCCATGGTGACAACTACCTGGACCTCAACAACACAGACAATGGACCTATGGAGTTGTCCATCCCAGGCCATGGTGACAACTACCTGGACCTCAACAACACAGACAATGGACCTATAGAGTTTTCCATCCCAGGCCATGGTGACCACTACCTGGACCTCAACAACACAGACAATGGACCTATAGAGTTGTTCATCTCAGGCCATGGTGACAACTACCTGGACCTCAACAACACAGACAATGGACCTATAGAGTTGTCCATCCCAGGCCATGGTGACAACTACCTGGACCTCAACAACACAGACAATGGACTTATAGAGTTGTTCATCCCAGGCCATGGTGACAACTACCTGGACCTCAACAACACAGACAATGGACCTATGGAGTTGTCCATCCCAGGCCATGGTGACAACTACCTGGACCTCAACAACACAGACAATGGACCTATAGAGTTGTCCATCCCAGGCCATGGTGACCACTACCTGGACCTCAACAACACAGACAATGGACCTATAGAGTTGTTCATCCCAGGCCATGGTGACAACTACCTGGACCTCAACAACACAGACAATGGACCTATAGAGTTGTCCACCCCAGGCCATGGTGACAACTACCTGGACCTCAACAACACAAACAATGGACCTATAGAGTTGTTCATCCCAGGCCATGGTGACAACTACCTGGACCTCAACAACACAGACAATGGACCTATAGAGTTGTTCATCCCAGGCCATGGTGACAACTACCTGGACCTCAACAACACAGACAATGGACCTATAGAGTTGTTCATCCCAGGCCATGGTGACAACTACCTGGACCACAACAACACAGACAATGGACCTATAGAGTTGTTCATCCCAGGCCATGGTGACAACTACCTGGACCTCAACAACACCTTATTACATTTTGCGTCTCAGAGTGGCCTAAAGAGATGGGACCAATATCGCAAATGATGCCAAGGTGAGCCTCATTAATTACCCCTTGGCTACCATCTTCTCCCAAGTGGATGTGACTTTGGGTGAACGCCTTATCAGTCAAAGCAGTGCCACCTATCCTTACAGGGCTATCCTGGAATGTTTACTAAACTACTCCGAAGACACTTTGAAGACACAGTTCAGCACTGGGCTGTTTAGCAAGGATACTGCTGGAGCTTCTATGGAAGACATAGACCCCACGACTGGTGAAACAAAGGACTGGAGGATACTGCTGGAGCTTCTATGGAAGACATAGACCCCACAACTGGTGAAAACAAAGGACTGAGGATACTGCTGGAGCTTCTATGGAAGACATAGACCCCACGACTGGTGGAAACAAAGGACTGGAGGATACTGCTGGAGCTTCTATGGAAGACATAGACCCCATGACTGGTGGAAACAAAGGACTGGAGGATACTGCTGGAGCTTCTATGGAAGACATAGACCCCACGACTGGTGGAAACAAAGGACTGGAGGATACTGCTGGAGCTTCTATGGAAGACATAGACCCCATGACTGGTGGAAACAAAGGACTGGAGGATACTGCTGGAGCTTCTATGGAAGACATAGACCCCACGACTGGTGGAAACAAAGGACTGGAGGATACTGCTGGAGCTTCTATGGAAGCCATAGACCCCACGACTGGTGGAAACAAAGGACTGGAGGATACTGCTGGAGCTTCTATGGAAGACATAGACCCCACAATTGGTGGAAACAAAGGACTGGAGGATACTACTGGAGCTTCTATGGAAGACATAGACCCCACGACTGGTGGAAACAAAGGACTGGAGGATACTGCTGGAGCTTCTATGGAAGACATAGACCCCACGACTGGTGGAAACAAAGCACTGGAGGATACTGCTGGAGCTTCTATGGAAGACATAGACCCCATGACTGGTGGAAACAAAGGACTGGATGATACTGATGGAGCTTCTATGGAAGACATAGACCCCACGACTGGTGAAAACAAAGGACTGGAGGATACTGCTGGAGCTTCTATGGAAGACATAGACCCCACGACTGGTGGAAACAAAGGACTGGAGGATACTGCTGGAGCTTCTATGGAAGACATAGACCCCACGACTGGTGGAAACAAAGGACTGTAAAATATACACTACCGTTCAAAATTTTGGGGTCACCTAGGAATTTCCTTGTTTTTGAAAGAAAAGCAATTTTGTTGTCCATTAAAATAACATCAAATTGATCAGAAATACAGTGTAGACATTGTGAATGTTGTAAATGGCTATTGTAGCTGGAAACGGCTGATTTTTTATGGAATATCTACATAGGCGTACAGATGCCCATTATCAGCAACCATCAGTCCTGTGTTCCAACGGCACGTTGTGTTTGCTAATCCACCTTGATCCTGTTTCCATTTATTATCCTTGAGATGTTTTTACAATTTGATTGGAGTCCACCTGTGGTAAATTCAATTGATTGGATATTATTTGGAAAGGCACACACCAGTCTACAGTGAGGGAAAAAAGTATTTGATCCCCTGCTGATTTTGTACAATTGCCCACTGACAAAGACATGATCAGTCTATAATTTTAATGGTAGGTTTATTTGAACAGTGAGAGACATAATAACAACAACAAAATCGAGAAAAACGCAATCTCAAAAATGCTATAAATTGATTTACATTTTAATGAGGGAAATTTTACTCAGGGAAACTCAGGGACGATTAGTAAAGCTCAAACCAAGTTTATTCACCCATTGGATCATACAGCTGCATAAGACAAAGAACATATTCACACAAGCACTGGTATTTAACCCTTCCTCCTATGCTGAGCCCCTCCTTACACATCTGATCTGGTTATACCTTTATGAAGAGAGGCATTAGCATAGCCAAACCTCATTTAAAATCAGCAGCCAAAAACATAGTAAGTGAAGTGGTGGCTAATGCTATGACTAGACGTGGGTCATCAGATCCCGACCATCAAGAAGGCTCAGGCCTCATGCTGTTGTCTCAAAGACCAAAAAAAGAGACCTCTGGGTAGAAGACGTATGTGCTCCCCTTAAAAAGAGACCTCTGGGTAGAAGACGTATGTCCTCCCTTAAAAGAGACCTCTGGGTAGAAGACGTATTTCCTCCCCTTAAAAGAGACCTCTGGGTAGAAGACGTATGTCCTCCCCTTTAAAAGAGACCTCTGGGTAGAAGACGTATGTCCTCCCTTAAAAAGAGACCTCTGGGTAGAAGACGTATGTCCTCCCTTAAAAAAAGAGACCTCTGGGTAGAAGACGTATGTCCTCCCTTAAAAAGCGGAGGTTAACCGCTGGAAGAAAGTCAGTAAGTCAAAGACGACGTAAAGTGAGGAGGTCTCGACCAAAAACTGCTAAAATATAAACTCAGAAGCGTTTTAAAAGAACAATCAACATGTCTCTTTACACCGCATGTCCTCTGGAGCTATAAAGACAGAGCTACATCTTTTCACGGCCCCCTTAACCCAGTTTCCAATAGATAGGTCCTGTTATGTGGAGATAGCACCACTCTCTGCCATTACAGACAATGGACCCTATAGAGTTGTCCATCCCAGGCCATGGTGACAACTACCTGGACCTCAACAACACAGACAATGGACCCATAGAGTTGTTCATCCCAGGCCATGGTGACAACTACCTGGACCTCCACAACACAGACAATGGACCTATAGAGTTGTTCATCCCAGGCCATGGTGACAACTACCTGGACCTCAACAACACAGACAATTGACCTATAGAGTTGTTCATCCCAGGCCATGGTGACAACTACCTGGACCTCAACAACACAGACAATGGACCTATGGAGTTGTCCATCCCAGGCCATGGTGACAACTACCTGGACCTCAACAACACAGACAATGGACCTATAGAGTTGTCCATCCCAGGCCATGGTGACCACTACCTGGACCTCAACAACACAGACAATGGACCTATAGAGTTGTTCATCTCAGGCCATGGTGACAACTACCTGGACCTCAACAACACATACAATTAACCTATAGAGTTGTCCATCCCAGGCCATGGTGACAACTACCTGGACCTCAACAACACAGACAATGGACTTATAGAGTTGTTCATCCCAGGCCATGGTGACCACTACCTGGACCTCAACAACACAGACAAACGGACCTATAGAGTTGTTCATCCCAGGCCATGGTGACAACTACCTGGACCTCAACAACACAGACAATGGACCTATAGAGTTGTTCACCCCAGGCCATGGTGACAACTACCTGGACCTCAACAACACAGACAATGGACCTATAGAGTTGTTCATCCCAGGCCATGGTGACAACTACCTGGACCTCAACAACACAGACAATTGACCTATAGAGTTGTTCATCCCAGGCCATGGTGACAACTACCTGGACCTCAACAACACAGACAATGGACTTATAGAGTTGTTCATCCCAGGCCATGGTGACAACTACCTGGACCTCAACAACACAGACAATGGACCTATGGAGTTGTCCATCCCAGGCCATGGTGACAACTACCTGGACCTCAACAACACAGACAATGGACCTATAGAGTTGTCCATCCCAGGCCATGGTGACCACTACCTGGACCTCAACAACACAGACAATGGACCCTATAGAGTTGTTCATCCCAGGCCATGGTGACAACTACCTGGACCTCAACAACACAGACAATGGACCTATAGAGTTGTCCACCCCAGGCCATGGTGACAACTACCTGGACCTCAACAACACAAACAATGGACCTATAGAGTTGTTCATCCCAGGCCATGGTGACAACTACCTGGACCTCAACAACACAGACAATGGACCTATAGAGTTGTTCATCCCAGGCCATGGTGACAACTACCTGGACCTCAACAACACAGACAATGGACCTATAGAGTTGTTCATCCCAGGCCATGGTGACAACTACCTGGACCACAACAACACAGACAATGGACCTATAGAGTTGTTCATCCCAGGCCATGGTGACAACTACCTGGACCTCAACAACACCTTATTACATTTGCGTCTCAGAGTGGCCTAAAGAGATGGGACCAATATCGCAAATGATGCCAAGGTGAGCCTCATTAATTACCCCTTGGCTACCATCTTCCCCAAGTGGATGTGACTTTGGGTGAACGCTTATCAGTCAAAGCAGTGCCACCTATCCTTACAGGGCTATCCTGGAATGTTTACTAAACTACTCCGAAGACACTTTGAAGACACAGTTCAGCACTGGGCTGTTTAGCAAGGATACTGCTGGAGCTTCTATGGAAGACATAGACCCCACGACTGGTGGAAACAAAGGACTGGAGGATACTGCTGGAGCTTCTATGGAAGACATAGACCCCACAACTGGTGAAAACAAAGGACTGGAGGATACTGCTGGAGCTTCTATGGAAGACATAGACCCCACGACTGGTGGAAACAAAGGACTGGAGGATACTGCTGGAGCTTCTATGGAAGACATAGACCCCATGACTGGTGGAAACAAAGGACTGGAGGATACTGCTGGAGCTTCTATGGAAGACACAGACCCCACGACTGGTGGAAACAAAGGACTGGAGGATACTGCTGGAGCTTCTATGGAAGACATAGACCCCATGACTGGTGGAAACAAAGGACTGGAGGATACTGCTGGAGCTTCTATGGAAGACATAGACCCCACGACTGGTGGAAACAAAGGACTGGAGGATACTGCTGGAGCTTCTATGGAAGCCATAGACCCCACGACTGGTGGAAACAAAGGACTGGAGGATACTGCTGGAGCTTCTATGGAAGACATAGACCCCACAATTGGTGGAAACAAAGGACTGGAGGATACTACTGGAGCTTCTATGGAAGACATAGACCCCACGACTGGTGGAAACAAAGGACTGGAGGATACTGCTGGAGCTTCTATGGAAGACATAGACCCCACGACTGGTGGAAACAAAGCACTGGAGGATACTGCTGGAGCTTCTATGGAAGACATAGACCCCATGACTGGTGGAAACAAAGGACTGGATGATACTGATGGAGCTTCTATGGAAGACATAGACCCCACGACTGGTGAAAACAAAGGACTGGAGGATACTGCTGGAGCTTCTATGGAAGACATAGACCCCACGACTGGTGGAAACAAAGGACTGGAGGATACTGCTGGAGCTTCTATGGAAGACATAGACCCCACGACTGGTGGAAACAAAGGACTGTAAAATATACACTACCGTTCAAAATTTTGGGGTCACCTAGGAATTTCCTTGTTTTTGAAAGAAAAGCAATTTTTGTTGTCCATTAAAATAACATCAAATTGATCAGAAATACAGTGTAGACATTGTGAATGTTGTAAATGGCTATTGTAGCTGGAAACGGCTGATTTTTAATGGAATATCTACATAGGCGTACAGATGCCCATTATCAGCAACCATCAGTCCTGTGTTCCAACGGCACGTTGTGTTTGCTAATCCACCTTGATCCTGTTTCCATTTATTATCCTTGAGATGTTTTTACAATTTGATTGGAGTCCACCTGTGGTAAATTCAATTGATTGGATATTATTTGGAAAGGCACACACCAGTCTACAGTGAGGGAAAAAAGTATTTGATCCCCTGCTGATTTTGTACAATTGCCCACTGACAAAGACATGATCAGTCTATAATTTTAATGGTAGGTTTATTTGAACAGTGAGAGACATAATAACAACAACAAAATCGAGAAAAACGCAATCTCAAAAATGCTATAAATTGATTTACATTTTAATGAGGGAAATTTTACTCAGGGAAACTCAGGGACGATTAGTAAAGCTCAAACCAAGTTTATTCACCCATTGGATCATACAGCTGCATAAGACAAAGAACATATTCACACAAGCACTGGTATTTAACCCTTCCTCCTATGCTGAGCCCCTCCTTACACATCTGATCTGGTTATACCCTTTATGAAGAGAGGCATTAGCATAGCCAAACCTCATTTAAAATCAGCAGCCAAAAACATAGTAAGTGAAGTGGTGGCTAATGCTATGACTAGACGTGGGTCATCAGATCCTGACCATCAAGAAGGCTCAGGCCTCATGCTGTTGTCTCAAAGACCAAAAAAGAGACCTCTGGGTAGAAGACGTATGTGCTCCCTTAAAAAGAGACCTCTGGGTAGAAGACGTATGTCCTCCCTTAAAAAGAGACATCTGGGTAGAAGACGTATTTCCTCCCTTAAAAAGAGACCTCTGGGTAGAAGACGTATGTCCTCCCTTTAAAAGAGACCTCTGGGTAGAAGACGTATGTCCTCCCTTAAAAAGAGACCTCTGGGTAGAAGACGTATGTCCTCCCTTAAAAAGAGACCTCTGGGTAGAAGACGTATGTCCTCCCTTAAAAAGCGGAGGTTAACCGCTGGAAGAAAGTCAGTAAGTCAAAGACGACGTAAAGTGAGGAGGTCTCGACCAAAAACTGCTAAAATATAAACTCAGAAGCGTTTTCTAAAAGAACAATCAACATGTCTCTTTTACACCGCATGTCCTCTGGAGCTATAAAGACAGAGCTACATCTTTTCACGGCCCCCTTAACCCAGTTTCCAATAGATAGGTCCTGTTATGTGGAGATAGCACCACTCTCTGCCATTACAGACAATGGACCTATAGAGTTGTCCATCCCAGGCCATGGTGACAACTACCTGGACCTCAACAACACAGACAATGGACCTATAGAGTTGTTCATCCCAGGCCATGGTGACAACTACCTGGACCTCCACAACACAGACAATGGACCTATAGAGTTGTTCATCCCAGGCCATGGTGACAACTACCTGGACCTCAACAACACAGACAATGGACCTATAGAGTTGTTCACCCCAGGCCATGGTGACAACTACCTGGACCTCAACAACACAGACAATGGACCTATAGAGTTGTTCATCCCAGGCCATGGTGACAACTACCTGGACCTCAACAACACAGACAATGGACCTATAGAGTTGTTCACCCCAGGCCATGGTGACAACTACCTGGACCTCAACAACACAGACAATGGACCTATAGATTTGTTCACCCCAGGCCATGGTGACAACTACCTGGACCTCAACAACACAGACAATGGACCTATAGAGTTGTTCATCCCAGGCCATGGTGACAACTACCTGGACCTCAACAACACAGACAATGGACCTATAGAGTTGTTCACCCCAGGCCATGGTGACAACTACCTGGACCTCAACAACACAGACAATGGACCTATATATTTGTTCACCCCAGGCCATGGTGACAACTACCTGGACCTCAACAACACAGACAATGGACCTATAGAGTTGTCCATCCCAGGCCATGGTGACAACTACCTGGACCTCAACAACACAGACAATGGACCTATAGAGTTGTTCATCCCAGGCCATGGTGACAACTACCTGGACCTCAACAACACAGACAATGGACTTATAGAGTTGTTCACCCCAGGCCATGGTGACAACTACCTGGACCTCAACAACACCTTATTACCTTTGCGTCTCAGAGTGGCCTAAAGAGATGGGACCTATATTGCAAATGATGCCAAGGTGAGCCTCATTAATTACCCCTTGGCTACCATCTTCTCCCAAGTGGATGTGACTTTGGGTGAACGCCTTATCAGTCAAAGCAGTGCCACCTATCCTTACAGGGCTATCCTGGAATGTTTACTAAACTACTCCGAAGACACTTTGAAGACACTTCAGCGCTGGGCTGTTTAGCAAGGATACTGCTGGAGCTTCTATGGAAGTGTTATTAACCCATTCAAAGGGGGGAGGGGTCATCCATAAAGGAGGTGTTATTAACCCATTCAAAGGGAGGAGGGGTCATCCATAAAGGAGGTGTTATTAACCCATTCAAAGGGGGGAGGGGTCATCCATAAAGCAGGTGTTATTAACCCATTCAAAGGGAGGAGGGGTCATCCATAAAAGAGGTGTTATTAACCCATTCAAAGGGGGGGGAGGGGTCATCCATAAAGGAGTTGTTATTAACCCATTCAAAGGGGGGAGGGGTTATCCATAAAGGAGGTATTATTAACCCATTCAAAGGGGGGAGGGGTCCCAAGAACATATTCAGGAGTGCTGTAGCTCTTGGAGGGTTTGAAGGGTTTTGTTTTAAAGTTTGAATCTGTTGGCAAAGCTTATAGTTTGGTTCATCTGAGAGTGGAATGTTGAGAACTGCCAGGGCTTTAAGAAACTGACGACCACCCAGGAGGTCTCCTATAGTTTGGTTCATCTGAGGGTGGAATGTTGAGAACTGCCAGGGCTTTAAGGAACTGACGACCACCCAGGAGGTCTCCTATTGGTTCATCTGAGGGTGGAATGTTGGGAACTACCAGGGCTTTAAGGAACTGACGACCACCCAGGAGGTCTCCTATTGGTTCATCTGAGGGTGGAATGTTGAGAACTGCCAGGGCTTTAAGGAACTGACGACCACCCAGGAGGTCTCCTATCCTCAACAATGTTGTGGGATGCAGTGATACTTTTAAGCAAGTCCATCATATGAGAACCCTTGACAACATCCCCCTGAAAGAAAAACGCTCCTTTGTCATTCCAAGTAGCGTCCCCCTTTGAGTCTTTTATTTTGTTCATAATGTATCTAACATTTCTCCGGTTACGTGCTGGAACATGTGTCAACATGTCATGCAGAACATTATCTTCAACATGTATTTGATCTTCAACCTGTAAGGTCTCCGGTCCAGGCATTACCAGGGCAGGCCTCTCTCTATGCTCTTCATCCTTTAAGAGTTCCGGTAGAGAAAGCGATAAATGGTTGGTCTCTCTCTCACCTTGTTTTACCAAGGCCAAATACCTTTGCAAAGAGGTTTGTGTATTTTTGGACCTTATCATAGGGATTCAACCCTTTTCTGTTCAAAATATCCTTCATGGCCGTATCCAAATCATTTCCCGCTGTTTGTCTGATATTTTCAGGGCCCTGTAATTGTTGTTTAAGTCTATCCCAATCTTGTTGAGGCACTAAGTACATTTTATTGGCCATCACACTCTGTGTTCAACCCCCACGCCTGGCCATCACACTCTGTGTTCAACCCCCACGCCTGGCCATCACACTCTGTGTTCAACCCCCACGCCTGGCCATCACACTCTGTGTTCAACCCCCATGCCTGGCCATCACACTCTGTGTTCAACCCCCACGCCTGGCCATCACACTCTGTGTTCAACCCCCCACGCCTGGCCATCACACTCTGTGATCAACCCCCACGCCTGGCCATCACACTCTGTGATCAACTCCCACGCCTGGCCATCACACTCTGTGTTCAACCCCCACGCCTGGCCATCACACTCTGTGTTCAACCCCCACGCCTGGCCATCACACTCTGTGTTCAACCCCCACGCCTGGCCATCACACTCTGTGTTCAACCCCCACGCCTGGCCATCACACTCTGTGTTCAACCCCCACGCCTGGCCATCACACTCTGTGTTCAACCCCCCCTGGCCACAGTAAGGCTGGTGATGAAGGGCAGGGCTCCCCCCCAGTAAGGCTGGTGATGAAGGGCAGGGCTCCCCCTCCCAGTAAGGCTGGTGATGAAGGGCAGGGCTCCCCCAGTAAGGCTGGTGATGAAGGGCAGGGCTCCCCAGTAAGGCTGGTGATGAAGGGCAGGGCTCCCCCCAGTAAGGCTGGTGATGAAGGGCAGGGCTCCTCCCCTGGCCACAGTAAGGCTGGTGATGAAGGGCAGGGCTCCCCTCCCTGGCCACAGTAAGGCTGGTGATGAAGGGCAGGGCCTCCCCCCAGTAAGGCTGGTGATGAAGGGCAGGGCTCCCCCCAGTAAGGCTGGTGATGAAGGGCAGGGCTCCCCCCAGTAAGGCTGGTGATGAAGGGCAGGGCTCCCCTCCCCTGGCCACAGTAAGGCTGGTGATGAAGGGCAGGGCTCCCCCCCCCAGTAAGGCTGGTGATGAAGGGCAGGGCTCCCCCTCCCAGTAAGGCTGGTGATGAAGGGCAGGGCTCCCCCCTCACAGTAAGGCTGGTGATGAAGGGCAGGGCTCCCCCCCAGTAAGGCTGGTGATGAAGGGCAGGGCTCCCCCCAGTAAGGCTGGTGATGAAGGGCAGGGCTCCCCCTCACAGTAAGGCTGGTGATGAAGGGCAGGGCTCCCCCTGGCCACAGTAAGGCTGGTGATGAAGGGCAGGGCTCCCCCTGGCCACAGTAAGGCTGGTGATGAAGGGGCAGGGCTCCTCCCCTGGCCACAGTAAGGCTGGTGATGAAGGGCAGGGCTCCCCCCAGTAAGGCTGGTGATGAAGGGCAGGGCTCCCCCCCCAGTAAGGCTGGTGATGAAGGGCAGGGCTATACTGAGTGAAGGTAGAAGAAAACCTCCAGACTGTTGTATGGTCTTTTCTTCTGAAGACTGAAGCCCTTTTATTGGCAAAGAGTTGGATCGCTGCCTTTGGTCTCTTAGATTGTTTTAATTGGGTCGGGGTGAGTGGAATGCGTCCTTTGAGAAGATCCAAAGCAACCTCACATAGGGATAATATGAGATCTGAAGAACAACGGCCCAAGATGGCTTTACGTCATTTATGGGTAGCCACAACTAGGGATCTCAAGAGCGGTTGGTTTCTTTTTAAACGCAGATTCAAATAAATACAAATCGGAATGTAAACTGTCGGCCACTCCCACAGAAACAATCCTGTTCTGAGCCTCAGGTGTTCTGGAGTATTCGATTTTAAATCCACGATTAAATAAGAAAATGGTGCTTTGGTAGCGTCCTCATAGCTTTGGTAGCATCCTCATAGCTTTCCATAAAGTAGGAATTCTGCTGAGCTAGAATGTTTATTTGTAGTTTGTCTCTAGGGTTTTTGCGCAAAACCAAGTAATTGGCGTTCAAGCTAATGGTACGGCTATTTTTACCTTGGTGAAACACATTTTGTACCAAGTAAAGCACTGACAAGTTTCGATGATGAGTATATTGAGTAAAAGCTTGAGCTATTTCAGGATGTTCACTACCGGCAAAAACCATATCATCAAAAACCAGCAAAAAAAATTTTTATGAGGAGGTAAGAATTCATCATCAGACAGGGATGCTGGTATCCCTTCAACAAATTAGATTTTTATTTTCTTCAACAACTCATCATACAAAAGTTGATAACATCAATAACTCCACACAATATTGTCAGGTTTCTGAGATAATACATGTTCAGAATTCTCTAAAATCCTTTTTACAAAACAAGTTTTACCGCTATTGGATGGTCCTGCGATTAAGGCTGAAAATGGTAGTTGCAACCTAGGATGAAAACCTTCTACAGCATCCATTGTTTCTTCAGGGTTAAGACACACAAGGATTGTAACATAAAGTCAGTAACCAAAGGGTAAGGTGGTCCCGTCAGGTAAAAGGATTGGAACATAAAGTCAGTAACCAAAGGGTAAGGTGGTCCCGGCCAGGTAAAAGGATTGGAACATAAAGTCAGTAACCAAAGGGTAAGGTGGTCCCGTCAGGTAAAAGGGATTGGAACATAAAGTCAGTAACCAAAGTGTAAGGTGGTCCCGTCAGGTAAAAGGATTGGAACATAAAGTCAGTAACCAAAGGGTAAGGTGGTCCTGTCAGGTAAAAGGATTGGAACATAAAGTCAGTAACCACAGGGTAAGGTGGTCCCGTCAGGTAAAAGGATTGTAACATAAAGTCAGTAACCAAAGGGGTAAGGTGGTCCCGTCAGGTAAAAGGATTGGAACATAAAGTCAGTAACCAAAGGGTAAGGTGGTCCCGTCAGGTAAAAGGATTGGAACATAAAGTCAGTAACCAAAGGGTAAGGTGGTCCCGTCAGGTAAAAGGATTGGAACATAAAGTCAGTAACCAAAGGGTAAGGTGGTCCCGTCAGGTAAAAGGGATTGGAACATAAAGTCAGTAACCAAAGGGTAAGGTGGTCCCGTCAGGTAAAAGGATTGTAACATAAAGTCAGTAACCAAAGGGTAAGGTGGTCCCGTCAGGTAAAAGGATTGGAACATAAAGTCAGTAACCAAAGGGTAAGGTGGTCCCGTCAGGTAAAAGGATTGGAACATAAAGTCAGTAACCAAAGGGTAAGGTGGTCCCGTCAGGTAAAAGGATTGGAACATAAAGTCAGTAACCAAAGGGTAAGGTGGTCCCGTCAGGTAAAAAGGATTGGAACATAAAGTCAGTAACCAAAGGGTAAGGTGGTCCCGTCAGGTAAAAGGATTGGAACATAAAGTCAGTAACCAAAGGGTAAGGTGGTCCCGTCAGGTAAAAGTCATCTCTTGTCACAGACGACCCGGAATCTTTTTAGTAAGTGGGGCATTACGTAGATGGAACCCCTTTTAATCCCTAACAATCTTTTTGTAGGAGTTTCAACATTTCTAAAACACTATTTCGGTCGTTTATAAAACCCTCGACTAAGCGTGTGATTGATTCCAAGTTTACACGCAGGGAATTTTCACAGTTTTGTGTCACGCCTTTGGCTTTCAACACTACGTGATTGTTTTTAGTCCTAAAAGCATAGCGTTTGGGTCCACAGGATGACCACTCTATGATATGGTCACCATCTTCGAGTTCACTCGTTAAACCACCCAGATAGTTGCTAAGAGGGGGGTTCCAATCACCAGGTTTGCTTCCATAGACCCCAGAGTCTGTGTCATGGTAAAGAACCCGACTCTGCAGCTGCTCCATGAGGGTGTGTAGTTCAAGTCGCCCATAGGCCGTGGTAAAAGCTGCTAGAAACACGTTTCCATTACTCGGGGGTAGAACCACTTCTTGTTACGTCTCCATTACACCAGAGCTTTGTCTTGATTCAAGAACAAAACATTTGAAATGTCTGATTGGTCTGAAAAAAACAATCCCATAAATTCTTCGGGATCTTTAATGATATATGTTGTTAACATATTGCTTCTCTGGGCAAATATGCCCCCCAAACTGTTCAAGAAAAGCTTGCACACCTTTATTTTCGCTTTGTTGACCTCTATTCTGTCAGGGTCAAGACGTATGCCTCCCGAGTACCCCACGGGGGGTTTAAAAATATATATATAATGTATGCACTCACTAACTGTAAGTCGCTCTGGATAAGAGCGTCTTCTAAAATGACGTAAATGTAAAATGTAAATGTATGCCCTCTTTTTCATGATAGTCCTGAATGTATCTGTCTTTGCTCTCTTGATCAGTGACTGATGCAGGAAACCCTGAAGCCATTTGCTTGCCTCTCAAGAAGGTATTGATGTACTCTTAAAAAAGAGTGTCTGATTTCCTGGGAAAGTTCCACACTTCAAAGACTTTCTCTATAGCCTTAGAGAATTCAACGGTGACCCATTTTATTATTTTATTTCACCTTTATTTAACCAGGTAAGAAGCCAGTTGAGAACAAGTTCTCATTTACAACTGCGACCATACACCATACACCGGTCAGGGCTCTTTCTTGATCTGAATGATCACAAGGCTTTTGTACTGGGGTTTTCAGAAACGTTTCAGAAAGAGTAGTGCACCATTGGGGTCCTCTGCCGACCACTTTTCACCCTTGAAAGTCATGGTAGATACAGAAATAGGCAGATGAAACCCTGATTGTTGATTACTCTCAAAGTCATAAAACACACATTTCTCTGAATGTTCATCTTCATCTGATGGTTGAAGGTAGCACTCATGTTCCAATTCTTGAGCCACTTCTGGGTCTCTGCTTTTCAAAGGCCCTTTACAGATAGGGCAGTGTAGGATACCATATACGTGAGGTTGGGGGGGTTGTCTAATTTAAGGGTGGGGTCAGCTCGTTAATTTGTTTAATTAAGGAGCTAAGTTCTGGGAGTACCTGTGATAATGTGTCCTCATTTGTCTGAGTTAAAGGAGGTGTGTATTGTTGTGTAGGGGTTGGTCCTAGATCCTTCATTTGTTTGATGAAGGAGTTTAGTTCTAGGGGTATTCTAGAAGTATCCTTGTTACATACGGCTATATCGTTTGTTTGGGCGTTTTTTTATCAGATTGCTGCTTATCAAACTTGGCATGTTTTTCTTCCAGAAGGCTATGTCTTGGATGTACCGACGTTTTAGCAAAGCAATCATACATTTGTGTAACTGGACATTTCTGGCTTTCAGAGCCCTGTAAAAGGCTGTGAGAAACCTATCTTGAAGATCTATATAGATGCAGTAATCAGTATATCATCATTGAATGTATGGACCTGTTTAGACGCAGTAATCAGTATATCATCATCATCCTCTTCCTCCTCTTCCTCTTGTTGTATTGGGTCTGCAATGCCTTTATAGGCCTTGGAGGAGCCCCAAAAATCAATAGAATAAAAATATAAAAAATAGTGTATTAAAATAATAATAATAATAATAATAATAAATACATTATAAGAATACATAAAAACAATTTATTTTTTATTTTTATAATAACAAAAAATATATAATGCTTTTTTAAACAGTTAATGTATTATGTGTTAACATATCAATATATCCTAACTCACTGTTTCTGTTTCTCACTGTTCGGACTTGGGTTACAGAGAAATAGCTGTCTGTTTGTTGACTAAACCTGTTTTTCTGTGGAGTCATGGAAGGCGTGTTATCTTCCCACTGTCCATTGTCTGAGTCTGTCTTTTTACAAAAATAATAATCATAATATTGTTTTTAACATAGTCATTAAAAGTTATATCTATAATAAAACAGACCATATCCATAAAGAGCATGTTCTTCAATCCAGTCGTTTTCAGACCAATCGTTCTCCTCGGTCAAAGGTGAAGCCATTCTGTCAACTTGAACTATGTGTCTGTGGAGCCGTGCTGGACTTTGAAATAGTGTCGGTGCTCTATTATATACTCAACGCCTCGGGGGGGTTTGGAGGCGTGTCTAGGTATGACAATCCCTCTGTTCTTGGGTTGGTTTGAGTTTCGTCTATGTCAAAGCCTGCTGTACAGAAAGAGAGGAGAACGTCGTTTTCACAATCATTCAAGCAGTCATTCAACGGAGGAGTCCATAATGCCTGGGTTGAACGAGTGTCAGCTGTAAACACAAGATTAGGTTTTTAAAACATAGTACACCTTTTGTTTATTGCTTATTATATAAAGATTATTACCCATTTAAATGTTGACTCACGTCTAAAATATCTTGATGGCGAGTGACTGAGTAAAGATACAGCTTCTGTCTGTTGTTCCTCAAACTCGTTATCCTCTATAACAATCACTTCTGGTTGTGATGCTGCTTCTTGATCCACATCAATGACTTCGGGTACCTCCTGCATAAATGTAGAGTAACCTGTAGAATTTACATAATTTAATAATATACATTTTTTACTTAAAAATACTGATATTTTACATAAAATACAATATAGTAATAATATTAATTAATAGAAAGGTTCAGAAGTTTTGTAAAACATCACTGTACAGTAGAAAATATATGGCAAATAGAAATCCTATATGGATGGTGTTAAGAGATAGATGGGAGGGGTTGAATGGAGTTGAAGGATGGGACTAATTACAACTAACAACAAATAATAACAAGATAACTAATACGGTAAGCATACTGTGTCCATAATAAGTATATAGGTTGTAGGTTGGGAGCTTTTGGGAAAGAGCACAGTTAGAAAGATATGGCATATAGAAGCAAACCGGATGGACATCATGAAAATGATCAGAGAGGTTGAGAGTAGAAGAAGTTCAGGAGCAAAAACAAACAAAATATAATTATTGTAAAATTGACTGTGTCCATAAAATGTAGATAGTAAGTATAAGCTGGAAGCAAAGGCCTAAGCATTGTTGTTAACGAGTTACTCCAAGTAGGGAAGGGGTGGTGGGGTTGGAAAGTAATAAAGGGGAATATATTTAAAAAAAGGATATGTACTGTATGTATGTACAGTGAGGGAAAAAGTATTTGATCCCCTGCTGATTTTGTACGTTTGTCCACTGACAATGAAATGATCAGTCTATAATTTTAATGGTAGGTTTATTTGAACAGTGAGAGACAGAACAGCAACAAAGAAATCCAGAAAAAAGCATTTCAAAAATGTTATAAATTGATTTGCATTTTAATGAGGGAAATAAGTATTTGACCCCTTCTCAATCAGAAAGATTTCTGGCTCCCAGGTGTCTTTTATACAGGTAACGAGCTGAGATTAGGAGCACACTCTTAAAGGGAGTTCTCCTAATATCAGTTTGTTACCTGTATAAAAGACACCTGTCCACAGAAGCAATCAATCAATCAGATTCCAAACTCTCCACCATGGCCAAGACCAAAGAGCTCTCCAAGGATGTCAGGGACAAGATTGTAGACCTACACGAGGCTGGAATGGGCTACAAGACCATCGCCAAGCAGCTTGATGAGAAGGTGACAACAGTTGGTGCGATTATTCGCAAATGGAAGAAACACAAAAGAACTGTTGATCACAAAATCAGCAGGGGATCAAATACCTTTTTCCCTCACTGTATATATATATATATATATGTGTATATATGTGTATATGTATGTGTATGTGTATTATCTCCCGAGTGGCGCAGTGGTCTACTAGAGATCGTGGTTCCAATCCAGGCTCTGTCGTAGCCGGCCGCGACCAGGAGACCCATGGGTCGGTGCACAATTGGCCCAGCGTCGTCCAGGGTAGGGGAGGGAATGGCCGGCAGGGATGTAGCTCAGTTGGTAGAGCATGGCGTTTGCAACGCCAGGGTTGTGGGTTCGATTCCAGTATGAAAAAACTCACTAACTGTAAGTCGCTCTGGACTAAAATGTAATATGTTCTTTGTCTTATGCAGCTGTATGATCCAATGGGTGAATAAACTTGGTTTGAGCTTTACTAAACGTCCCTGAGTTTTACTAGGTTCATTTAGAACCTAACACGCTTAAGGTGTTGGCTTGACAGTTGATGGACCCAGGTCGACGCTGGGCCAATTGTGCACCACCCCATGGGTCTCCTGGTCGCGGCCGGCTACGACAGCGCCTGGATTTGACCACTGCGCCACTCGGGAGATAATACACATACATTTTTTGCAAACAGCAACGGTGTAATGCCCCTTTCGTCTCAAACCCGGGTCTCCCTGCCCGTAGGCAAGCAAATATATTGTAGTGAATTCAGGGGGTAGCCCCAAACGGGTTTTGAACCTGGATCCATCAACTGTCAAGCCAACACCTTAAGCGTGTTAGGTTCTAAATGAACCTAGTAAAACTCAGGGACGTTTAGTAAAGCTCAAACCAAGTTTATTCACCCATTGGATCATACAGCTGCATAAGACAAAGAACATATTCACACAAGCACTGGTATTTAACCCTTTCTCCTATGCTGAGCCCCTCCTTCCACATCTGAACAGCCAATACACCTCTGTTGCTATCCAGAAGATTAGTGATATATGTTCTTCCTCACTTCATCTAACCTGACCTCTGCCCAAATTGCTCACTCCTCCCCAACTCACGGCTGTCATGTTGACTTGTACCAGACTGTGTCTCTTCTTTTCCAATAGGATCCCTGATGACTAACAATAACGTTTCCTGACAGAATGGAAACGTTATACATTCCCCTCTCTCCCTCAGTGATATGAATAAGTCGATTTCATGTTTAGAAGTCAGAACCCAACAAGCGCTACGCCAAGAGGTCCGAACCTCTCGATGATGTCGCTAGGTGTTGGATTAAGGTCGCTACATTACCCCATTCCTTGGGGAGAGCATGCCCCCACACTTCTTTATAGCAAGTCTCTCATGTGACATGCCTCTTTGATGGCCTCACAGGCACGATCCCACTTCTGACACCAATGTAACGAATTAAGGGATAGCTCTAACCAGGACTCGAACCCAGGTCCAGCACCTATCAAGCCAACACCTTATCCATTACACCAAGGAATCAGAAGGTGGTAATTGGTAGGTGTTGGGTTCAGCTTGCTACAGTATATACTTATATAGGGCAATGTGTGATCTGGGAGCGGCAGCACTACCACTAGTGCTCCTGACACAGCCAAACACAATCTTGACCTTCTGAACCTTAAAAACTGACCTAAAGTCAGATACATTGAGACAAACCACCATGTGAGCAGCAAGTGTAGGGTTAATGGAGTGAAGTGGTGGATGGGTAGGACCACCAGTATCAACTATATGTCTATGAATGCATTACTATTAATGCAGTACTAAAACGGATGGATGCTCTCCATCAACACCATCTCACCTGTGAAACTAGATATCAGCAATCAATCAACAAGACTAATGAAATGGAGCAAATGAAGACATTAGAACTGCTAAAGGTCAGATATTATATTCTGACACCAATTTCCTACTGGTAGATTTTGTACATGATCTGTCAATCCTGAGAGCAACGCTCTCTCTCCTCCTCTTCCCCCATCTCTCTTTGCTGGGGTGAAGTTTCCCCTAGATACAGATCTAGGATCAGCTTCCCCTCCCCCCAAACCTAACAAGGATCATTAGTGGGGGAATTTAAACCTGATCCAAAGCCAGTGTCTATTTGGGGAAACTTGTCCCCTCCCCCACAACTCTACATGTGGATGCGGCTCCTCCATCTCACCATGTTCACAAAGAAAACGGCAGTGTATTTCAGCTGTAAGTATTTTGAAGTTACTAGCTATATTATTTGAATTGAATTGACCTAGCTTCGTTATTATTCAACAATAACTGGGCCAATGTCGCCGTAGCAGCAGTGGTGGTTCTAGAACATTCCCAGTGGGAGGGGCCAGGCTGGGGCCAGTTGTACTGTTAGAGGGGCCAGTTACATCACACATTATTGTTGTCATGTCGTTTTCTCCACTGCATTGCAGACATTAATAGACAAATGACCATGTTTATAATCATTCAACTATTTATTATTTGCATTTACATTTTGTCATTTGCATTACATATTCACTATCAGTTACATCAACTGTATTCTACGGTTTTTGTGGTTTCTTACAAAAAGATTCGCAAATTCATCTGGATTCAAGGCCTTTGCTCTTCTTGACTCAATACTTAATACACCTAAATTGCTTAATCTCTCATCTGACATTGTGGACCTAAGATACGTTTTCACCAGCTTTAGAGCAGAAAAACTCTGTTCACAAGAAGCGGTACTAACAGGGATTTAAACAGATATTCTACACAGTTTAAAGAGCTCAAAGAAAACTTCTTTATAAGGCTGAATGAATAATGTTATCTCTACTACAATGGAGGGTCTCTGCATGCCACTCTGGATTTTCCTTTGTCAAATTCTTCTGAACTGATGTAGTTCATGCCCCAAGTCTTTAATATTTGATTCACACATTCTAGCAAATGTGTGTGTGTGTGTCCAGTGTGTTTGAGTGTGCGTGTGTGTGTGTGTGTCCAGTGTGTGTGTGTGTCCTGTGTGTGTGTGTGTGTCAGGTGTGTGTGTGTCCAGTGTGTGTGTGTGTGTCCAGTGTGTGTGTGTGTGTCCAGTGTGTGTGTCCTGTGTGTGTGTGTGTGTGTGTGTGTGTGTGTGTCCAGTGTGTGTGTGTGTGTGTCCAGTGTGTGTGTGTCCAGATTATGTGTGTGTGTCCAGTGTGTGTGTGTGTGTGTGTGTGTGTGTCCAGTCTGTGTGTTTGTGTGTGTCCAGTGTGTGTGTTTGTCCAGTGTGTGTGCGTGTGTCCAGTGTGTGTGTGTGTGTGTCCAGTGTGTGTGAGTGTGTGTGTCCAGTGTGTGTGTGTGTGTGTCCTGTGTGTGTGTGTGTCAGGTGTGTGTGTGTGTGTCATGTGTGTGTGTGTCCACTGTGTATGTGTGTGGGTCCAGTGTGAGTGTGTGTGTGTGTCCAGTGTGTGTGTGTCCAGCGTATGTGTGTGTGTCCAGTGTGTGTGTCCAGTGTGTGTGTGTGTTTGTGTGTGTCCAGTGTGTGTGAGTGTGTTTGTCCAATGTGTGTGTCTGTGTCCAGGGTGTGTGTCCAGTGTTTGTGTGTGTTTTCAAGTGTGTATGAGTGTGTGTGTGTGTGTGTAAGTGTGTATGTGTGTGTGTCCAGTGTGTGTGTGTGTGTCCAGTGTGTTAGTGTGTGTGTGTTTGTGTGTGTGTCCAGTGTGTGTGTGTTTGTCCTGTGTGTGTGTCATGTGTGTGTGTGTGTGTGTGTGTGTGTGTGTGTGTCAGGTGTGTGTGTGTCCAGTGTGTGTGTGTGTGTGCCCAGTGTGTGTGTGTGTCCAGTGTGTGTGTCCTGTGTGTGTGTGTGTGTGTGTGTGTGTGTGTGTGTGTGTGTGTGTCAGGTGTGTATGTGTCCAGTGTGTATGTGTGTGTGTCGTGTGTATGTGTGTCCAGTGTGTATGTGTGTGGGTCAAGTGTGAGTGTGTGTCTGTGTCCGGTGTGTGTGTGTCCAGCGCATGTGTGTGTGTCCAGTGTGTGTGTCCAGTGCGTGTGTCCAGTGTGTGTGTGTGTTTGTGTGTGTCCAGTGTGTGTGAGTGCATGTGTCCAGTGTGTGTGTGTGTGTGTGTGTGTGTGTGGGTGTCCAGTGTGTGTGTGTGTGTCAGGTGTTTGTCCGGTGTGTGTGTCCTGTGTGTGTGTCCAGTGTGTGTGTGTCAAGCGTATGTGTGTGTGTCCAGTGTGTGCGTCCAGTGTGTGTGTGTGTTTGTGTGTGTCCTTAGTGTCTGAGTGTGTGTGTCCAGTGTGTGTGTGTTTGTCCAGGGTGTGTGTCCAGTGTGTGTGTGTTTCCAGTGTGTGTGAATGTGTGTGTGTGTGTGTAAGTGTATATGTGTGTGTGTCCAGTGTGTGTGTGTGTGTGTCAGTGTGTGTGTCCAGTATGTGTGTGTGTGTGTCCAGTGTGTGTGAGTGTGTGTGTGTGTGTGTGTGTGTGTGTGTGTGTCCAGTGTGTGTGTCTATCCTGTGTGTGTGTCAGGTGTGTGTGTGTCCAGCAGAGGTGGGACAAAGTCATTGTTATGCAAGTCACAAGTAAGTCTCAAGTCTTTGCCCTCGAGTCCCGAGTCAAGTCGAGTCAAAGATGAGGCAAGTCCCAAGTCGAGTCAAAAGTCAAAGCCATCAAGTCTCAAGTCGAGTCCAAAGTCCTACATTTTAGTTTCGAGTCATTTCAAGTCCTCTTAGCAAGCCTTTGCAAGTCATTACAAGTCCTCGTAGCAAGTCTTCTCGAGTCATAAGGCGCAAGTCCAAGTGAAGTCACGAGTCATTGATGTTAAAGTCCAAGTCGAGTTGCAAGTCTTTGTACATTTTGTCGAGTCGAGTCTGAAGTCATCAAATTCATGACTCGAGTCTGACTCGAGTCCAAGTCACATGACTCGAGTCCACACCTCTGGTGTCCAGTGTGTGTGTGTGTGTGTGTGCCCAGTGTGTTTGTGTGTGCCCAGTGTGTGTGTCCTGTGTCGTGTGTATATGTGTCCAGTGTGTATGTGTGTGTCCAGTGTGAGTGTCCAGTGTGAGTGTCCAGTGTGTGTGTGTGTTTGTGGGTGTACAGTGTGTGTGTGTGTTTGTGGGTGTACAGTGTGTGTGGTGCGTGTCTCCAGTGTGTGTGTGTTTGTGTCCAGTGTGTGTGTGTGTGTCCAGTGTGTGTGTGTCCTGTGTGTGTGTCCAGTGTTTGTGTGTCAGGTGTGTGTGTGTGTGTCCAGTGTGTGTGAGTGTGTGTGTCCAGTGTGTGTGTGTCCAGTGTGTGTGTGTGTCCTGTGTGTGTGTCCTGTGTGTGTGTGTGTGTCCAGTGTGTGTGTGTCAGGTGTGTGTGTGTGTGTCCTGTGTGTGCGTGTGTGTGTCAGGTGTGTGTGTGTCCAGTGTGTGTGTGTGTGTGTGTGTGTGTGTGTGTGTGTGTGTTTAAGTGTGTCCAGTGTGTGTGTCCAGTGTGTGCGTGTGTCCTCTGTGTGTTTGAGTGTGTGTCCAGTGTGTGTGTGTCCAGTGTGTGTGTGTTCAGTGTGTGTGTGTGTGTCCAGTGTTTGTGTGTGTCCAGTGTGTGTGTGTGGGTGTGTTTATCCAGTGTGTGTCCAGTTTGTGTGTGTCTGTCCTGTGTGTGTGTTTTGTGTGTCCAATGTGTTTTTGTCCAGTGTGTGTGTGTTCAGTATGTTTGTGTGTGTCCAGTGTGTGTGTGTGTGTCCAGTGTTTGTGTGTGTCCATTGTGTGTCTGTCCAGTGTGTCAGTGTGTGTATGTGTGTGTGTGTGTGTGTACAGTGTTTTTGTATCCAGTGTGTGTCAGTGTGTGTGTCCAGTTTGTGTGTGTTCAGTATGTGTGTTTGTGTCCAGTGTGTGTGTGTGTGTCCAGTGTTTGTGTGTGTCCAGTGTGTGTGTGTGTCCAGGTTGTGTGTGTGTGTGTGTGTGTGTGTATCCAGTGTGTGAGTGTGTCCAGTGTGTGTTGTCCAGTGTGTGTGTGTGTGTGTGTGTGTGTGTCAGTGTTACCATGGTTATTATTTACAGGGACACTGAGGATTCAACATGAACCCAAAACCCTGGATAGAGGGCTCAGTGAATGTGGAGTGGAATGTGTTCAGGTGGGTCAGTGTGTCAGAGGAGACTCTGTAGAAGGACAGAGTGCCGGCTGGCCAGTCCAGATACACTCCTACTCTGTGGGAGCTGGAGGAGGGGACGTCTATGGTAGTGGACTTATTATTGTGCCTGGCAGAGTAACTGTAGTTAAAGCAGATCAGACTCCAGGACTTGTCATTGTATCCAATCCCACAGTCATTACCCCCTCCTCTCCTGCTGATTCCTTTATATGCCACTCCTATAACAGCCACATTCCCACTCCACTCTACTTCCCAGTAACAGCGTCCAGTCAGACCCTCTCTACACAGCACCTGTCCACAGTCCTCAAATCTCTCTGGGTGATCAGGATACGGCTGCACCTCTGTCCTCCAAGTCACCTTTCTGTTCTTCTCAGACAGAGAGAGAGTCTGTGTACTGTGTTTGGGTCCAGTGTGAGATCACAGACATCTGATGGATGAAACCAGACACAATATTAGAAATCATCATCATTCAAATTAGAATGTTAACTCACGTTTCATTAATTCATTTAATGTAGATGTTTCTAGGTATCAAAATGAGAAGTTAAGGTAACTTGAGATTTGTTGAATGATCATATGTTATACTGTATGGTAATATAAAACACACTTATTCCCATTAATTACACACACACTGGACACACACACTGGACACACACACTGGACACACACACTGGACACACACACACACACTGGACACACACACACACACACTGGACGGACACACACACACACACTGGACGGACACACACACACACACACACACACACACACACACACACACACACACACACACACACACACACACACACATTTCTAATGTAACAGGAAAACACCACACACAGACACACACATTGTCAAATCAACTCTTTGTAAACTTTGGTGTCCCTGATTTGTGCTTCTGTAGAACTACAGCTGATATTTAATATGACCAAGTAAGTAATGATGGTGGTCTTTGACTTTGACTTCACTTGAATTAAGACTTATTCTTAGTCATATTCTTCACAGCAGTCAACACTCACATTTTCTAAGTCCAGGTTTCAATGTGTTCTCTCCACCATGTTCCACACTGTAACGGTAAGCAGAAGAACAGACAGTCATTGAGGGATACATCTGAACTCACACACACACACACACACACACACACATACGTGTTTATAGACAATATCAGGACTTATGACAAAAATGTGACATATTGGGACATGCCTTTCCCAAGGTCCAAGAGACCTGGGAATCAGAATAGTTTGGTCCCATGATTCTAGGAATACATCCATCTGTTGAGATTTTGTCTAGGGCTATATTTTGTTCAGACACGATTTTAATAGTATATATGAGGACTTTTTCGGGTTCATGTGACATATAAGGCCCATAGCAACAGCAGCCCATAGATACACACTGATTTTCAGGTTTATGTGACTTATGAAGAACCTGTAAATAGGGTCTGTATTTGAACGTGGTTCCGGTTACATGTTGAAATGTCTGCATAAGAATCATAGGTGTACAATACTTAACTAAAGCTTTAAAAAATATATTATAATAATCATGCTCACCAGATAGGTAACCTTCAACAGAAATGCCTATCCATGTTCACATAGCTCATAAATATAATATATTCTCAGTCTACTGTTTAAGTCGTATTATTGTTATTTATAACAATACATTTGCAGTCAATATTCATGTAAAAAAAGAGGGAACACTTTATGCCTTACTTTTATTGAGTGCCAGCGAAAATATGCAAATTAACAAATCAATTGAACACCCAGAATAGACCACCTACACATTGCCTCCTTCCCTGCTATGCACAAGGCAGTAGAAATGGCATGTTTGAAATGAATGAGAAACTCTCTATTAAAGCATCCAGCTTCTATGAAACATGACAGTGTACATTCAGCTAACCTGTCTAAATAACATAGGGATTTACATCATAGTTACATAGTGCAAGTTACCATACACAAGGCCTGTTACAAGCACCCATTGAAATGGTAATAGTTTAACAGTAATTTAAACACCTTGCCACATTCAACAACTTGTGGTTAAGAACAAAGTGCTTCTGAAAACTTAGGAACAATAACAATTCCCTTTAAGTACTGTTTATCTCTTTTCCCTGTCAATGAGAGCAGAGTATTAACATATATCATCAACTGTTATCCCAAAAAAATTTGACCATAAGTAGCAAACATATGCTCATTAATAGCCCTCAATTATACATAAACATACAAACATGTGGGATCTACAGTCGAGCCTATGTGGCATGTTTGTACAAGAACCAACAATATAAATCATTTAAGGAAAATAAAATAATATGAACATGAAACCCACAGATATTAACACTATCTGAGGAGAAGCTGATTGAAATTGGAATTGAATGGTACCTGAGCTACAGTTGGCATGCTCTAGTTCTATCTATTCATCTTCCTTTTTAATGCTACATTTCTGTTGTGGATGTAGTATTTGATAGCAACCCAGTCTCTGTCTTTCAGAGCTACTGGCTCTGCTTGGAGGCAGGAGTCACAGTCCTTTTTACCTGGTATTCTGCAGCTTGTTATGAAATTAAGCAAATGCCGCTCAACAGCTTTCACTTCATCACCTGTCCACTTGCTTCTCACCTTCACAGCTTTCATAAATGGAAACAAAATACAACTGATTAACAATGAGCTCTGCTAAAGTGACAATGGAGATATATACAAAGATTCTAGTTAGTAGTTATATGTGTTATCAATACATGTGAATACAAAATGCTTACTAACCTTGCTTTCCTTTGGAGCACTTTGAGGATGCTTGGGATGTGACTATTTTACCATGTCTTGGTTGTGTGTTGCTCATGTGTACGTTATCCAAGGTGGTTGACTCAGGAGTGCCCTTCATGTTGTCCAGGGTGGTTGACTCAGAAGTGCCCTCCATGTTGTCCAGGGTGGTTGACTCCAGAAGTGCCCTCCATGTTGTCCAGGGTGGTTGACTCCTGGTGTTTGCCTCAGAAGTGTCTGGTCCCTAGAAGTCTCTGTTGTTGAGCCTTTGCAAAGTAATAATGAATGTGATTATGTTCTATGAGCTTCATGACAATACGTTTGCTTGCTTGTATTATTCACTGTAAACAACCTCAATGTCAGGCAATATGCAATTCTACATTAGATATTAACTGATATTTGAGATATAAACATAAACTGATTGCAAATCCATAAATGTGGAATTACTTATCACCACCAATGTGATTGTTAAAAAACAGATAGAGGATCATTTCGATAATCCCCACAGAAATGTGCATTTATGTGACATAACTTAAAGATATTACCACATATATACAAGTCAGGATACCTTTGCATTGATGTAGGTCAGCAATGGTTTCTTCACTGGAATCATCATCACTCATTTCTACTTCATATGGTTGGGTAAAAAACATTTACGGCCAATTATTTAAATTAAGGACTAACAACACTTATAATAGTTATATTTGAAGTGGCTAAAAACTATATTTCAAACAAAATTTTACCTTCAGGATTGACCTCAATGTCATCCAGCCCTTTCCCCTGCAGGTAAGGCAGTCTTCCTTTTTCGATTGCTATCAACAGTTTGCTGACTTTTGCGAGCTGCAGGGTACTCTCTGGAAGCCGATAGAATTCTCTATGGACACGGATGTCATGTCCTAGAAAGGTGGCAAGTTGATCCATTTCATTTTCTTTGAGGTTTAGTAGTGTGGACAAAGTGGCGACTTGTTTCCGCAATCTTGTTGAGGTGAGTGCCTCTGGGTTCTTTGCACCACATTGTTTGAATACTTGCGAAAGCAGTCGGAGCCTCTGTAATGGGAAAGGACACCTGGCCGTGTAAACATGTACACATTTTCTTTGTGGACTTGACACTCTTTTCTGCTTATCATGAGGAGGTCCATAGCAGTGATCATGTCAGGGGTTAGAAGCACTGGAACCTTTCTTGACCTTTTACCTCGAATCTCAACTCTCTCAAAGTGCTCTGCAAGCTTCCTCTCGAAGTCAGTAAGGCCCCTCACAATGTCTGGATTCAGCTCCGTAAGATCCCTGGATGTGAAAGACTGAAGCTCCATTTTTGAAACTTCCCCTTCCCTCCTTCTGTTAAATAGTACTACCTGCATCAAAGTCACTTTAGGAAGATTTCCAAAGCTTTTGCTGTTGGGTTCTTCCTCAAGGTCCTTCATACACTTAGCACGCTCAGTAGCAAGAAACGTGTGCAGCACCGACACATCCTCTGTAAAGGGTCAAACCTGTGGTTTATTCCATTTGGCCTGTTGAAGTGTACCCAATGCGGCAGCTGAAATGGACTCTGTCCACTTTTTCTGATGTAAAGTGGCAAATTGCTTTGCAGACTCTGCAACAGCAGGGCGATTTGCAGTGATGGCATTGCATTGAATAATGCCTGCAACTTTGGCTAAACTGTGTCCCAATTTCAAAGCCAATGATGGGATTTTATACGAGTTGCTTTCAACATCATAACCAGCAACATATCTTACTGCCTGTATCACATGGGGAAAGTTACAGGGCATAACAAGGACTTCGGTGCTCTTCAAAGGTGTTATAGCCCTTGCCGTTATCAATAGTCTTGCCATCGCTCTAATTTTTTGGCCTATGTAGTCATTCCTTCTCTCATATGGTTTCCTGGAATTCAACAGTGACTCGCCGATACAAAGGAATTCAGTTTCACTCCTTACAACCGAGGAAACGTCATCCTGGTTCATTTCACAAGCAATCTTCCAAACAGTTTCCTTAACTGAGTCAGGTCTTGGTAAGTGCAGTTGAATCCGTTTCGCCCAACCTGAGGCTCTCCCTCAACAGACTTCTTCGGGCAGTTTCTCACATGTCTCCATAGGGAATTTCTTGCATACAGTCCTTCGCAAAATTTGCAGTCACGGTAGTCATCAGATGGTTTTGCATTACTAGGTCTTTTACAGGCAACCATCTCTCCAGTGCCACAGCTTGCCACTTCAGTATTATGGTCAAAGTTTCATCTCTTCTTAAGAGAGCGTAACAACTCTCTTCTTTTGCGGGATCCTTTATTAAAACTGAAAGCCATTGCAACATCAGGCTTTTCACTGTGGATGGATTCGAGGTGTCTTGCCAATTTATAAATGGCCTTTTTACAATAAAGACAAAATTGCTTCTTGTTGTACTTGCTTCCTTTTGCTGTTATTGACAAAGGTGTGACATTTATGGAGCTTTTCTGGTGTGATGTGTTCTCTGATGAATTGGCACTGCAGCTTATTACTGAAGTACAAGGATTGCTGCGCATCTTTGAATAACTTAATGTTCTTGGCTTCTCTGAACTGGTGGTACTATCCCCACTGTGTGCTGTAACATTCCCTAATGGTTTGTTCTCTGACAATTTGTGGTGGAGATTCTTTTCTGTGGTTTTATATTCCTTACTACAAGAACTTGTAGTACTTATAATAGAAGCATCCGAGGAATTGCCACATGAGTCTGGAAGATAGTCTGCAGCATCCGAAGATTCATCAAGGTCTGAAAAAAAAGAAAAAAAAGCATCTAATTCTGTCAATAACTTTATACATGTATTAATACCTAGGGTATCATACTCCCTACAGTACCATCACATTGTGCATAACACCTACATACTCACAGAAAAATGTATTCTAGTAAACTGATTGAAAGACCTCTGTCTCTCAGCTATCTCTTCTCATAACGATCCTCACAACGATCATGACGGCGCCTCAGATTTTGCAGATGGCGGCTTTTTCTAAGCTGTACAAATTTCTACAATGTTTCCTCACATCAAAAATACCACAATGTGTTAACAAAGAACATGAACTATTTTATCTAATGACAAGAATGCAGCTTTCTTACCTGCTTTGCAGTAGGACACTGGAAGGGTACAATTCCACTGGACTTGCTTGCCTTGAATGAAATTATGAAGAATAAATATTTGTTTTTAATAACACAGTACCGTAACAGTAAATTAGGATATTATACATTATACTGTATGTGAAAATAATTTGGGTTAAGAAATTGACAATACTGTTTTATAGATGACCTATAAATGAAAAAATGAATATGTGGATCTGGGGTTTTCAAGCAAGACTCTATAGAAATGGTTAAAACGGTACAATATCTGCTAAACAGTAAATGTGTAATAACCTGTTGGAAGGATGAAGTGGATCTCTGTCTCACTTCTGGGTCTGCTGAAGGTTGAGCTGGGATCTTGTCAGTTGGTGTCTGCAACGAAATACAACAATAACATGTCAGAAATATTGTGTTTTATAATATAGATCATATCTATTTCGTAAACTAATGATCATACTCAGTTCAGTCACAATATTTTCCTACCACCTGTCTATCATAATCCCCTTTGGGGTGAGACTCATTGCTGAGGTCAAGGGCTGCATTGACCACAAATGTTAGGAAAGATAATTCATATGTGGATCTGGGCTTTTTATGCAAGACTCTATAGAAATGGTTAAAACTGTACAATATCTGCTAACCAACAATATGAGGACCGTGTAACACACACACTCTACTCTGGTTGGGTCATACCATATCGGGACGTCATCTGAAACACATTTACGTCTTGAACAGCCTTAATACCAAATGAGGACTTGACGACTGAACACATCTATAGTCAAGGTTCCTGACTTTGAGTTATCCTTTTGTTGTCAAAGAAAGCTCACAACCTTAAAAGTAATGTAAATGGATCAACTGCCATATAAATTAAATCACGCAAATTGATAAGAAATATGTTAAATGGGCAAAAACATTGCCCCAAAAATACAAAAACATACGCATTAGAGAGAATAAAGATTAATTTTATGTTTTGAGGGGCGGTTAGTTCTGTCAAATGGTCGGGCTAATTTTGTTTACGCTATGATATCGAAACAAGTTATTGGAATGTTGATTTTGTGAACATTTTACACAAAAGGTTGGTTGTAATACAGTAAAAAGCCATTTAATTCATATTTTGGAATGAACTGAGACAACAATTTAATTTAAATAGAAAAGATCTACAATAAATGTGTAATAACCTGTTGGAAGGATGAAGTGGATCTCTGTCTCACTTCTGGGTCTGCTGAAGGTTGAGCTGGGATCTTGTCACTTGGTGTCTGCAACGAAATACAACAATAAACATGTCAGAAATATTGTGTTTTATAATATAGATCATATCTATTTAGTAAACTAATGATCATACTCAGTTCAGTCACAATATTTTCCTACCACCTGTCTATCATAATCCCCTTTGGGGTGAGACTCATTGCTGAGGTCAAGGGCTGCATTGACCACAAATGTTAGGAAAGATAATTCATATGTGGATCTGGGCTTTTTATGCAAGACTCTATAGAAATGGTTAAAACTGTACAATATCTGCTAACCAACAATATGAGGACCGTGTAACACACACACTCTACTCTGGTTGGGTCATACCATATCGGGACGTAATCTGAAACACATTTACGTCTTGAACATCCTAATTACCAAATGAGGACTTGACGACTGAACACATCTGGAGTCAAGGTTCCTGACTTTGAGTTATCCTTTTGTTGTCAAAGAAAGCTCACAACCTTAAAAGTAATGTAAATGGATCAACTTCCATATAAATTAAATCACGCAAATTGATAAGAAATATGTTAAATGGGCAAAAACATTGCCCCAAAAATACAAAAACATAGGCATTAGAGAGAATAAAGATTAATTTTATGTTTTGAGGGGCGGTTAGTTCTGTCAAATGGTCGGGCTAATTTTGTTTACGCTATGATATCGAAACAAGTTATGGGAATGTTGATTTTGTGAACATTTTACACAAAAGGTTGGTTGTAATACAGTAAAAAGCCATTTAATTCATATTTTGGAATGAACTGAGACAACAATTTAATTTAAATAGAAAAGATCTACAATAAATGTGTAATAACCTGTTGGAAGGATGAAGTGGATCTCTGTCTCACTTCTGGGTCTGCTGAAGGTTGAGCTGGGATCTTGTCACTTGGTGTCTGCAACGAAATACAACAATAACATGTCAGAAATATTGTGTTTTATAATATAGATCATATCTATTTCGTAAACTAATGATCATACTCAGTTCAGTCACAATATTTTCCTACCACCTGTCTATCATAATCCCCTTTGGGGTGAGACTCATTGCTGAGGTCAAGGGCTGCATTGACCACAAATGTTAGGAAAGATAATTCATATGTGGATCTGGGCTTTTTATGCAAGACTCTATAGAAATGGTTAAAACTGTACAATATCTGCTAACCAACAATATGAGGACCGTGTAACACACACACTCTACTCTGGTTGGGTCATACCATATCGGGACGTAATCTGAAACACATTTACGTCTTGAACATCCTAATTACCAAATGAGGACTTGACGACTGAACACATCTGGAGTCAAGGTTCCTGACTTTGAGTTATCCTTTTGTTGTCAAAGAAAGCTCACAACCTTAAAAGTAATGTAAATGGATCAACTGCCATATAAATTAAATCACGCAAATTGATAAGAAATATGTTAAATGGGCAAAAACATTGCCCCAAAAATACAAAAACATAGGCATTAGAGAGAATAAAGATTAATTTTATGTTTTGAGGGGCGGTTAGTTCTGTCAAATGGTTGGGCTAATTTTGTTTACGCTATGATATCGAAACAAGTTATGGGAATGTTGATTTTGTGAACATTTTACAAAAAAGGTTGGTTGTAATACAGTAAAAAGCCATTTAATTCATATTTTGGAATGAACTGAGACAACAATTTAATTTAAATAGAAAAGATCTACAGTAAATGTGTAATAACCTGTTGGAAGGATGAAGTGGATCTCTGTCTCACTTCTGGGTCTGCTGAAGGTTGAGCTGGGATCTTGTCACTTGGTGTCTGCAACGAAATACAACAATAACATGTCAGAAATATTGTGTTTTATAATATAGATCATATCTATTTCGTAAACTAATGATCATACTCAGTTCAGTCACAATATTTTCCTACCACCTGTCTATCATAATCGCCTTTGGGGTGAGACTCATTGCTGAGGTCAAGGGCTGCATTGACCACAGATGTTAGGAAAGATAATTCATACGTGGATCTGGGCTTTTTATGCAAGACTCTATAAAAATGGTTAAAACTGTACAATATCTGCTAACCAACAATATGAGGACCGTGTAACACACACACACTCTACTCTGGTTGGGTCATACCATATCGGGACGTCATCTGAAACACATTTACGTCTTGAACAGCCTAATTACCAAATGAGGACTTGACGACTGAACACATCTGGAGTCAAGGTTCCTGACTTTGAGTTATCCTTTTGTTGTCAAAGAAAGCTCACCACCTTAAAAGCAATGTAAATGGATCAACTGCCATATAAATTAAATCACGCAAATTGATAAGAAATATGTTAAATGGGCAAAAACATTGCCCCAAAAATACAAAAACATAGGCATTAGAGAGAATAAAGATTAATTTAATGTTTTGAGGGGCGGTTAGTTCTGTCAAATGGTCGGGCTAATTTTGTTTACGCTATGATATCGAAACAAGTTATGGGAATGTTGATTTTGTGAACATTTTACACAAAAGGTTGGTTGTAATACAGTAAAAAGCCATTTAATTCATATTTTGGAATGAACTGAGACAACAATTTAATTTAAATAGAAAAGATCTACAATAAATGTGTAATAACCTGTTGGAAGGATGAAGTGGATCTCTGTCTCACTTCTGGGTCTGCTGAAGGTTGAGCTGGGATCTTGTCACTTGGTGTCTGCAACGAAATACAACAATAACATGTCAGAAATATTGTGTTTTATAATATAGATCATATCTATTTAGTAAACTAATGATCATACTCAGTTCAGTCACAATATATTCCTACCACCTGTCTATCATAATCGCCTTTGGGGTGAGACTCATTGCTGAGGTCAAGGGCTGCATTGACCACAGATGTTAGGAAAGATAATTCATACGTGGATCTGGGCTTTTTATGCAAGACTCTATAAAAATGGTTAAAACTGTACAATATCTGCTAACCAACAATATGAGGACCGTGTAACACACACACACTCTACTCTGGTTGGGTCATACCATATCGGGACGTCATCTGAAACACATTTACGTCTTGAACAGCCTAATTACCAAATGAGGACTTGACGACTGAACACATCTGGAGTCAAGGTTCCTGACTTTGAGTTATCCTTTTGTTGTCAAAGAAAGCTCACCACCTTAAAAGCAATGTAAATGGATCAACTGCCATATAAATTAAATCACGCAAATTGATAAGAAATATGTTAAATGGGCAAAAACATTGCCCCAAAAATACAAAAACATAGGCATTAGAGAGAATAAAGATTAATTTTATGTTTTGAGGGGCGGTTAGTTCTGTCAAATGGTCGGGCTAATTTTGTTTATGCTATGATATCGAAACAAGTTATGGGAATTTTGATATTGTGAACATTTTACACAAAAGGTTGGTTGTAATACAGTAAAAAGCCATTTAATTCATATTTTGGAATGAACTGAGACAACAATTTAATTTAAATAGAAAAGATCTACAATAAATGTGTAATAACCTGTTGGAAGGATGAAGTGGATCTCTGTCTCACTTCTGGGTCTGCTGAAGGTTGAGCTGGGATCTTGTCACTTGGTGTCTGCAACGAAATACAACAATATAAACATGTCAGAAATATTGTGTTTTATAATATAGATCATATCTATTTAGTAAACTAATGATCATACTCAGTTCAGTCACAATATATTCCTACCACCTGTCTATCATAATCGCCTTTGGGGTGAGACTCATTGCTGAGGTCAAGGGCTGCATTGACCACAGATGTTAGGAAAGATAATTCATATGTGGATCTGGGCTTTTTATGCAAGACTCTATAAAAATGGTTAAAACTGTACAATATCTGCTAACCAACAATATGAGGACCGTGTAACACACACACTCTACTCTGGTTGGGTCATACCATATCGGGACGTCATCTGAAACACATTTACGTCTTGAACAGCCTAATTACCAAATGAGGACTTGACGACTGAACACATCTAGAGTCAAGGTTCCTGACTTTGAGTTATCCTTTTGTTGTCAAAGAAAGCTCACAACCTTAAAAGTAATGTAAATGGATCAACTTCCATATGAATTAAATCACGCAAATTGACAAGAAATATGTTAAATGGGCAAAAACATTGCCCCAAAAATACAAAAACATAGGCATTAGAGAGAATAAAGATTAATTTATGTTTTGAGGGGCGGTTAGTTCTGTCAAATGGTCGGGCTAATTTTGTTTACGCTATGATATCGAAACAAGTTATGGGAATGTTGATATTGTGAACATTTTACACAAAAGGTTGGTTGTAATACAGTAAAAAGCCATTTAATTTATATTTTGGAATGAACTGAGACAACAATTTAATTTAAATAGAAAAGATCTACAATAAATGTGTAATAACCTGTTGGAAGGATGAAGTGGATCTCTGTCTCACTTCTGGGTCTGCTGAAGGTTGAGCTGGGATCTTGTCACTTGGTGTCTGCAACGAAATACAACAATAACATGTCAGAAATATTGTGTTTTATAATATAGATCATATCTATTTAGTAAACTAATGATCATACTCAGTTCAGTCACAATATATTCCTACCACCTGTCTATCATAATCGCCTTTGGGGTGAGACTCATTGCTGAGGTCAAGGGCTGCATTGACCACAGATGTTAGGAAAGATAATTCATATGTGGATCTGGGCTTTTTATGCAAGACTCTATAGAAATGGTTAAAACTGTACAATATCTGCTAACCAACAATATGAGGACCGTGTAACACACACACTCTACTCTGGTTGGGTCATACCATATCGGGACGTCATCTGAAACACATTTACGTCTTGAACAGCCTTATTACCAAATGAGGACTTGACGACTGAACACATCTAGAGTCAAGGTTCCTGACTTTGAGTTATCCTTTTGTTGTCAAAGAAAGCTCACAACCTTAAAAGTAATGTAAATGGATCAACTGCCATATAAATTAAATCACGCAAATTGATAAGAAATATGTTAAATGGGCAAAAACATTGCCCCAAAAATACAAAAACATAGGCATTAGAGAGAATAAAGATTAATTGTATATTTTGAGGGCGGTTAGTTCTGTCAAATGGTCGGGCTAATTTTGTTTACGCTATGATATCGAAACAAGTTATGGGAATGTTGATTTTGTGAACATTTTACACAAAAGGTTGGTTGTAATACAGTAAAAAGCCATTTAATTCATATTTTGGAATGAACTGAGACAACAATTTAATTTAAATAGAAAAGATCTACAATAAATGTGTAATAACCTGTTGGAAGGATGAAGTGGATCTCTGTCTCACTTCTGGGTCTGCTGAAGGTTGAGCTGGGATCTTGTCACTTGGTGTCTGCAACGAAATACAACAATAACATGTCAGAAATATTGTGTTTTATAATATAGATCATATCTATTTAGTAAACTAATGATCATACTCAGTTCAGTCACAATATATTCCTACCACCTGTCAATCATAATCGCCTTTGGGGTGAGACTCATTGCTGAGGTCAAGGGCTGCATTGACCACAGATGTTAGGAAAGATAATTCATATGTGGATCTGGGCTTTTTATGCAAGACTCTATAGAAATGGTTAAAACTGTACAATATCTGCTAACCAACAATATGAGGACCGTGTAACACACACACTCTACTCTGGTTGGGTCATACCATATCGGGACGTAATCTGAAACACATTTACGTCTTGAACAGCCTAATTACAAAATGAGGACTTGACGACTGAACACATCTGGAGTCAAGGTTCCTGACTTTGAGTTATCCTTTTGTTGTCAAAGAAAGCTCACCACCTTAAAAGCAATGTAAATGGATCAACTGCCATATAAATTAAATCACGCAAATTGATAAGAAATATGTTAAATGGGCAAAAACATTGCCCCAAAAAATACAAAAACATAGGCATTAGAGAGAATAAAGATTAATTTTATGTTTTGAGGGGCGGTTAGTTCTGTCAAATGTCGGGCTAATTTTGTTTACGCTATGATATCGAAACAAGTTATGGGAATGTTGATATTGTGAACATTTTACACAAAAGGTTGGTTGTAATACAGTAAAAAGCCATTTAATTCATATTTTGGAATGAACTGAGACAACAATTTAATTTAAATAGAAAAGATCTACAATAAATATGTAATAACCTGTTGGAAGGATGAAGTGGATCTCTGTCTCACTTCTGGGTCTGCTGAAGGTTGAGCTGGGATCTTGTCACTTGGTGTCTGCAACGAAATACAACAATAACATGTCAGAAATATTGTGTTTTATAATATAGATCATATCTATTTCGTAAACTAATGATCATACTCAGTTCAGTCACAATATATTCCTACCACCTGTCTATCATAATCGCCTTTGGGGTGAGACTCATTGCTGAGGTCAAGGGCTTCATTGACCACAGATGTTAGGAAAGATAATTCATATGTGGATCTGGGCTTTTTATGCAAGACTCTATAGAAATGGTTAAAACTGTACAATATCTGCTAACCAACAATATGAGGACCGTGTAACACACACACTCTACTCTGGTTGGGTCATACCATATCGGGACGTCATCTGAAACACATTTACGTCTTGAACAGCCTAATTACCAAATGAGGACTTGACGACTGAACACATCTAGAGTCAAGGTTCCTGACTTTGAGTTATCCTTTTGTTGTCAAAGAAAGCTCACCACCTTAAAAGCAATGTAAATGGATCAACTGCCATATAAATTAAATCACGCAAATTGATAAGAAATATGTTAAATGGGCAAAAACATTGCCCCAAAAATACAAAAACATAGGCATTAGAGAGAATAAAGATTAATTTTATGTTTTGAGGGGCGGTTAGTTCTGTCAAATGGTCGGGCTAATTTTGTTTATGCTATGATATCGAAAGAAGTTATGGGAATTTTGATATTGTGAACATTTTACACAAAAGGTTGGTTGTAATACAGTAAAAAGCCATTTAATTCATATTTTGGAATGAACTGAGACAACAATTTAATTTAAATAGAAAAGATCTACAATAAATGTGTAATAACCTGTTGGAAGGATGAAGTGGATCTCTGTCTCACTTCTGGGTCTGCTGAAGCTTGAGCTGGGATCTTGTCACTTGGTGTCTGCAACGAAACACAACAATAAATATTCTGTATTATACTCTATTTAATCAGTGTATACAGTTGAAGTCGGAAGTTTACATACACTTAGGTTGGAATCATTAAAACTCGTTTTTCAACCACTCCACAAATTTCTTGTTAACAAACTATAGTTTTGGCAAGTTGGTTAGACTCTACTTCTTACAAGTAATTTTTCCAACAATTGTTTACAGACAATTTTTCACTACCTGTATCACAATTCCAGTGGGTCAGAAGTTTACATACACTAAGTTGACTGTGCCTTTAAACAGCTTGGAAAATTCCAGAAAATGATGTCATGGCTTTAGAAGCTTCTGATAGGTTAATTGACATCATTTGAGTCAATTGGAGGTGTACCTGTGGATTTATTTCAAGGCCTACCTTCAAACTCAGTGCCTCTTTGCTTGACATCATGGGAAAATCAAAAGAAATCAGCCAAGACCTCAGAAAAAAATTTGTAGACCTCCACAAGTCTGGTTCATCCTTGGGAGCAATTTCCAAACGCCTGAAGGTACCACGTTCATCTGTACAAACAATAGTACGCAAGTATAAACACCATGGGACCACGAAGCCGTCATACCGCTCAGGAAGGAGACGCGTTCTGTCTCCTAGAGATGCATGTACTTTGGTGCGAAAGGTGCAAATCAATCCCAGAACAACAGCAAAGGACCTTGTGATGATGCTGGAGGAAACAGGTACAAAAGTATCTATATCCACAGTAAAACAAGTCCTATATCGACATAACCTGAAAGGCCGCTCAGCAAGGAAGAAGCCACTGCTTCAAAACCGCCATAAAAAAGCCAGACTGTGGTTTGCAACTGCACATGGGGACAAAGATCGTACTTTTTGGAGAAATGTCCTCTGGTCTGATGAAACAAAAATAGAACTGTTTGGCCTTAATGACCATCAATATGTTTGGAGGAAAAAGGTGGTAGGCTTGCAAGCCGAAGGACACCATCCCAACCGTGAAGCACGGGGGTGGCAGCATCATGCTGTGGGGGTGTTTTGCTGCAGGAGGGACTGGTGCGCTTAAAAAAATAGATGGCATCATGAGGAAGGAAAATTATGTGGATATATTGAAGCAACATCTCAAGACATCAGTCAGGAAGTTAAAGCTTGGTCGCAAATGGGTCTTCCAAATGGACAATGACCCCAAGCATACTTCCAAAGTTGTGGCAAAATGGCTTAAGGACAACAAAGTTAAGGTTTTGGAGTGGCCATCAAAAAGCCCTGACCTCAATCCTATAGAAAATGTGTGGGCAGAACTGAAAAAGCGTGTGCGAGCAAGGAGGCCTACAAACCTGACTCAGTTACACCAGCTCTGTCAGGAGGAATCGGCCAAAATTCACCCAACTTATTGTGGGAAGCTTGTGGAAGGCTACCCGAAACGTTTGACCCAAGTTAAACAATTTAAAGGCAATGCTACCAAATACTAATTGAGTGTATGTAAACTTCTGACCCACTGGGAATGTTATGAAAGAAATAAAAGCTGAAATAAATAATTCTCTCTACTATTATTCTGACATTTCACATTCTTAAAATAAAGTGGTGATCCTAACTGACCTAAAACAGGGAATTTTTACTTGGATTAAATGTCAGGAATTGTGAAAAACTGAGTTTAAATGTATTTGGCTAAGGTGTATGTAAACTTCCGACTTCAACTGTATATATATATATAAAGCGGTGACAACATACATGTAAGAAGGGACATGTATTTATATATTTTATAATTCTTTGACAGATCCTATACATTATAATATATCAAAGCAGATTTACTTACCAGAGCACGCCATGGCCACTGAGATTATCCATAATCATAGGTTATTTCACTCTCTGCTTGGATGTTTTCAATAGCAAACAAGCAAAGATGAGGTTTACATTGGACTATCATCTTTTTCATTTTGCAATTTGGGGACCTGTGGGCATCATTTACCAGCCTCCCCAGTGAACCATCTTCGCAGGATGCATCTATGCTAAAATTGAAGAGGGAAACAGATTTACGTTTTCTCCACAAAACATATAAACATATAGAGATTAACTGATGTCTTATAGGGTTTTACTTACCACCATGAGCCATTGTTCCATTCAAAATCAAACAAGAAAGCATTTTGCTTTTCCGTATACTTCCCCTGCCTCTTGTCCCATTCATATTGCGATATAAACTCCCCACGGTACTCGAGGACAAAGGATCCCTTTTCAATTGGTGCTGAGGCAAATACACCACGTCCTGATGTAACAAAGTTAAGAACTTAGTATCAAGTAATACAGTTCAAATTAGGTTAATGAATTGCAGTTGATCAGACCCATTTAGCCTGCTTATCAATGTGTATGATTTAATATTTAGGGGAAAGATCCATTGCAGGGGTGCAAACTGGTAAGGACCCAAAAAGGTGACATCATTCAAAATAAATTTGGTCTGAAAACTATGAAATCACGAGGAGACGTATTTTATGTTGGATTTAATGACAGATCTACAGCTAAAAACGGAAACGCCGAAACAATGGCGTTAAAGCGGGGCAAAAAGAGATGTGATCCCCGGTCAGGTTCCAGCAGTTATCACCACTAGACCTGCAGTGACTTGCACCGCTGAGTCTGCCTTTGACTCCTCGCTTTAGACCGCTTTATTGCAGACTTTGTATTTAAGGACATCAGCGTACACAAAAAATCCCAAATCACAACAGGCAGGGATTACGCACACACCCACTCATGTTGTGAACACTCTGTCGGTAGGCCTACTCGGCGGTGCATTTTCGCTGTTCTGTTAACTTGAATGGTGCCGTATTTGTTCTACGCGCTGATACGCATCATTCACATATATTGTAAATTTTTATCACCCAAATGCTTCTACATTCCGTTTATCGTTGGGGTTGTTATGATCAAATGTTAAAAACATTTTTGAATTTAAATCACATTACCGGCTTTCACACATAGCGCGAACGGTCTGCCGACTGGCCAAGGAAATTACCACCAATATCACACATTCTAATAGAAGTTGGGAGGTGTAGTTCATAAATCTTGAATATTTTTCCCCATCCCCCAACTGCTTGCAAAAGAATCACAACATAACTTCTGAAATTGGATGTTAAAGCCGTATGTGTCTAATGCAGCGGTACGCAGTGATTTTTTCACTTGTGTAAGACTTGAATGTGTTTCAAATGACATCCCAATATGGTATGACCCAATAAGTGTAGCTTGTGTGTATAACATACCTTTATAGTCATTGATCCATTTGACTTTATACAAGGCTTGTCACTTCCAGAAATAATAAAATGAATAGCCTCAGCCTCAGGACTAAGTCTGGCTCTTCGTTTTGACATGCTCTTCAATTGCCCATGTGCTCCTCAACTAGAAAACATCTACATTGGATGACAAAAAGTCAGCGAGACAAATACAGAAAAGACTAATACTTGATTTGAATCGAATAAGGATATATCAAATGGTATTAGTCTGCCTTTAGTCATATCGTGCTCATGTTCTTACTAATGCAGTATCCGGTTAGCTTATTAGGCTAACCGATCAGTGCAAACCTTATGCAACTGCAATCACAATAGCAATCTTTTCACAGTAAGCACAGTAAGCAATCTTAACACCTTCAAAGATAAATACTGTTATAAAAGTATAGTACTGTAAACTCTACAAATAACATTATCTGAACTGAACAACCAATATCATCACTTTGGCTTTAAATGGAAAAACATGATAGTGCTAAGTAACATTTGTGGTCAAGAACACTTAAATGTAAGAACAGCTTAGATAATAACTATCTCTTTAGTTGTAAATGAAGAAAAATAAATGTATTACCTTCATTTCTCTTGCACTTCTTCCAGTTCTGAATTTTCCATGTGGCAAAAGTCCTTTTCATTCCTTTCAGCTAATTTGCTAACATTAGCTTATCTGGCTAATTGATGCTAAATTACGTTTTTATTTGAGGGATTTAGGAGGATTTTATGATAATAAATAAATAATATGCCATTTAGCAGACGCTTTTATCCAAAGCTTAGTTATAGTTGACTATGATGACATGTATTATGTGTATTCAAGTAAATCTATCTTGAATAGTTGGAAAGTGTGCTCAAACAAAATCAGGAAATGTCACGTAACTAAAGTGTGTCACGTGACTAAAGTGTGTCACGTGACTAAAGTGTGTTTAAAGTGTGTTAATGTTCCAAAACTGACCACTAGGTGGCGTATTCACAGGTGAGCAAAAAGCGTAAACACACACACACACTTCAAATCATGAGATTGTGACATTTAAAGACTTTTCAGATTTTTGGTTTAGGGGCATTCTATGGTCGTCTAGAACACTGTAGTGAGCTCGGAAAAATGAGGACTCCAAAAATGTCCTCATATTTC